>NW_019417313.1:59002-75184 GCF_000390285.2 Anoplophora glabripennis | reverse complement strand
TCTACTCCTCATTCTAATTACGAGAATTAGCCCAGAAGTCGGAGACTTGTGCGGGAGAGGAGGCGGCATATTATTATTACGCAGGCCGCATTTGCGCCCAGGAACGACTTATGTTGGTAGGCCCTAACCACCATTCAGTGCAGGAATGAGGGAAACCTGGAAAACCTCATTAATTAGGGGGGTGGTCAAATGCCAACCTGTGTCAATCTCTCACATTGACCCAAGCCAACATTCTTTCACCCTACCATACCTGCACAGAGGGCGCCAATCCTCCGTACAAGTATAGATAATCTACGGTCACCGGTCGAGGGATTCGAAACCCGGGCAGTTCGACACATCGTTTTAAGTACTGACGCCTTAAACCGTGCGGCTATCGACCAAACCAACCAAATGTATAAGAAAATAACATTTTTTTTATTTTATCCATTTTGCTTATTTGGCAAGTGTGCTAATGATTTTCTTTGAATATACGTCTGGACTTATTACATATTTTTTTTTATAAATAATTTGAGGAAATTCACTAGTTGGAACGTTATACGATCGCTGCTGCCTCACATCTTGTCGTGAAATTAACTCTATCTCTGCCAACGAATTTTGAAGAACTGCATTATTATGATCCCGTAATATTACTATCTATGTTTAAAACAAGACTTTCAACAACTTTCAAAACAAAAACATTTGCTGCATTTTATGTCAAAGATATGAGACGGTTCATTATAAATACAGGGTGTTCCTAAATAAGTGTCGCAACGGAAAACTGTAAATTCCTTTTCAAACAAGAAACATTCTTTTCCTCTTCCATTTTCTCTTCGGGCTTTCGTTTTCGAGATACTCCGTGTTAAAACTTTCATTTTTTGAAAATTTTTTGCCAATATCTTAGGAACCTTTTGAACTACAAGACTGAGTTTTTGTACACACATTACCACTATTAATAGCTATTTTTTGCACCTTTCTCGAATTCATTGAATGTGCCAGTGGTGGAGATTTAAGGTATGGTAAGGGTTTTCCCCCCTAACTTTTACGCCACTGGAAAAATTGACATTTGACAGCAAATTCTGAAGCGCCAATGAATTTTACACAAAGAGAGTTTGCTTGGTTTATTGCTCTAAAGTCAACCGTTTTCAAGAAAAATGACTTTTTATGAACAAAAACAAACATTTTGCTAACGTTTCGAGAATCTTTTGTAATTCAAAAGACAGATACCTAGTAATAATTAACAATTTTAACGAAATTTAACAACATTTGCAACAAGTAGCTATTAATAGTGGTAATATGTGTACAAAAGCTCAGTCCTATAGTTCAAACGGTTCCTAGGATATTGGCAAAAATATGAAAAAAAGTTTTGACACCGTGTATCTCGAAAACGAAAGCCCGGAAAGAAAAATGGAAGAGGAAAAAAATATTCCTCTTTTCAAGAGGAATTTACAATTTTCCGTTGCGACACTTATTTAGGAACACCCTGTATAGTACATTATACTATAAGGGAGACAAATGCGTTATTTTGGCAGAGGTGCAATTTGAAGCCCGAGGGCAAAGCCCGAGGGCTACAATGCACCGAGGACAAAATAGCACTCTCCCGAATGGTATATACTATTTTTTCCACGGTCTCATTAACTTAAAAACACATATTTTGTCATGAAGTAAGTAGCACCAGAATTATTGTATTCGGATTTGAGCATTTATTTAGTAGTCGTTGAGTTATTTTCATAACTACAAAATAAACAAACAAAAATAATTGTCAAATTAAGGTGCTAGTTTGGTTTAGTTTAAAGTTTGTTTAGTGCACAATGAATAATTGTGAGTCGGAAGAGATTGTGGAGGCTGTAAATATTGCAATAAGCAATTTGCTGCCTACGAAGTCAAGATCTTTATACGATATAGCCTACAATCGGTTCAAAAAGTGGTGCGCCGAGAAAAATGTTCAAGTATACAGCGAGAATGTTTTATTGGCATACTTCAGTGAAAATGGAAAGAATTACAAGTCTTCCACATTATGGGCGCAATATTCTATGGTTAAGTCATGCTTGATAATTTACGACAACATAGATATAAGCAAATTCCCCAAGCTGATCGCATTTTTGAAAAGAACTTGTGACGGATATCAAGCGAAAAAATCGAAAATATTGACAAAGGGTGAAATCGACCGTTTTCTATCAAGTGCAGATGACAAAGAATTCTTAATGATTAAGGTAAGATTACTTTTGTTGTTAGGTATTTCAATTATTAAGTATTTTGATTTTTTATAGGTTGGATTAATTCTGGGGATTACCGGAGCTTGTCGAACTGATGAACTAGCCAATTTAACTGTAGATGATATTGAGGATGTAGGCTCTTCCTTGATTGTAAAAGTTCCAAACACTAAGACAAAGATTCCACGAACCTTTGCGGTTACCGATGTGGGAAATATGCTTGAATTGTTTCGAAAATACCTGTCCCTTCGTCCTCCCCACGTCAAGCATAAGCGCCTTTTTTGTGCTACAAAGCAGGAAAATGTAGTTCGCAGCCAGTTGGCAAGAATACCATGGGAAAAATTCCGAGTATAGTAGCTTCGTATTTAAAATTACCTGATGACCTGGCAGATGCTGGTGTGGATATACGACAATAAAGCGGCATGCTGGTTGGAAATCAACGACAGTCGCTGAGGGTTATGTCGAGAACTCCATTGAAAATAATAAAATTGCTAATCAGGTTTTAGTAGGTACCACTACTAGCGCAATCACAAAAACTGTAAATGTAAGCGAAAGTAATATTCCTTCTAATATTAATTTTGAAAATTGTACAAATGTAACATTTAATTTAAATGTCAATAAATAATTTAAACGTTCTCCATAATGTAAACTCCCTTGGGAGCATTATACTCCCTTGGGAGCATTATACTCCCTTGGGAATAATCGACTACTTCTGTTTTAATTTTGATGTCATAGAAACTGATTTTTACTCCCGACCGTGGAAAAACTCTTTTAAATAAACAGATTTTTTCACCATGGCTTCCTGCATTCAACTTTCGTCACAGAACTAACATCTGCTAATTTTCTCGTAACACTGCTGTCACCGTCACCTACTAGATGTAAATATTTCATCCCATGAATTTCAATGCTTATTTTAATAAAACGTATTTCAAATGTAATTCTTAAAATAACTCAAAACTAAAATTTTGAATTTGAAAAGATTATGTTCGTAATTAAACGAAAATAATTCGTGCAGTGATGAAGCAAATTTTTCTTGGCGAAATGTACTTATACGATTACGGTTTATCATTCAGAATTAAACAATGCTACTTATTTAAATTCATATTTTCCATTTTCAAAAATTTCATTAGCATAAGTACATACTTTTTTCCTCTTTTCAAAATCACGAAAACTTTCAGAATTACTTCTGAGGAAGAAAGCGTTTTGTTTTTCGAGTCTGGAGGCAGACAATGTCCACCACATGTTTTTGGGGTCGCTGAATCCAAATTCGTTATCCATTTAACCCCATCATGTTAGGTTTTACCAATAACCTCATAATCTAGGCTGTCAAGTCCTATTACACATAACGATCCTGTATAGGGAGCTGTGCAACCACAATAACCCTATAATCCTATACATTCAACCTCAAACCTCCTAATCCCATAACCTTATAATTCCATAACCCCATTACCGATAACTCCAATAACCACGTTACTCAGTAGTTTGACTTGATCTCTCATCGCGGGATATAAACAGATCGTTATTGGTTCCGAGTTACATCATCTTCAATAGATTATCCGTCAATTTCAAAAAAATCATGCCATGCGAACTACTGCGTAACGTGGTTATTGGAGTTATAGGGTTGGTAGGGTTAAATATATTCTGTTTATAGAGCCTTAATATATCTCACTATAAGAGATCAAGTTAAACTACTAACGTGGTTATTGGAGTTATCGGTTATGGGGCTAGAAGGTTTGAGGTTGAATGTATAGGACTATAGGGTTATTGTGGGTGCACAGGTCCCTTTACGGGATCGTTGTGTGTAATGGGACTTGACAGCTTAGGTTATGAAGTTATATAGGATTATTGGTAAAACCTGACGTGATGGGCTTAAATCGATTCGAATTCAGCGACAACCAAAAAGGAGAAGTAGATAATCTGACTTATAATTTTGAAAATTTTATAATACGATTTCTTAGAATGTATTTTTTTTACGCTGAGTAATTCGTGTAAGTACTTAAAAGAAATAATTATACATTATACTCGTATTAATAATATGTCCGTAAGTATATCAGTTGGGACTTGTCACAAGGCATTAAAGAAGCAGTTACATATGCATCTCTATTAGGTTTCTGTTGTGTTACTTCTTTCTAATCACAACCAACGAGTGTTGTCAATGGTCAGTATTATATGTAGAACTTTGGTTGCAGAAAATCCACATAATTTTATTGAATCATCGTTACATCCTCAGAAGATAGATATATGGGTAGCAGTTTCAAGAAGACATATATATAGACGTAATACTTTTTTTTTTCGAGAAGTAGTAAATGGAGAACGATATCATAGCATTTTACAACAGCCCTGGAATTAATGCATGACGATGAACTGCAGTTCATCTATGCTGCAGCATGGCTATTTTCAACAAGATGGAGCTACAGCAAGCACGTACCGTAGCAGAAACTATAGGATATCTTCAGGAATATTATGGTGATAGACTGATTAAGTACTAGTTATTTGTAGCCTACTCGAAGCCTTGATCTCACATCTTCAGATTATTATCTGTATATCCACACCAAAAATAAAATATTTAAACAATCCTCTCCACACACTTGCAGAGCTAGAAGCGGAAATTGAACATGAAATAAACGTTAAATACCAAATGAACTTGTATTTTTGAATGCATGCAATGCAGAATAAATTTATGTTTGGAAAACAAAAATATAGTAATTTCAAACATCTATTATAAATCTTAAAGTTTTTGGTAGTTGATTAAAAAACTTTGTGTTTATGATGGCATTGTTGTAAGGTAAATTCATTTACCTAGAATTTCTTTTTAAATATTGAAAAAAATAAAACTGCAATTTTTTCTACTGTATTTCCATCATTTCTGAATTAAAGTAGATTACAAAAGAGCCTATATTTTAAAAAGTCAATCATCAATCAAAAAAATACAATTCAAAATATCTAGGAGGAGTTTGATTATTTTGTAAGTAAACATGTAAAAAAATAATTTATTTCCATTCAAAACAGAAACCCACTTTGCATATTAAAGTTATAAGTTGTGAACTATTCTCTTTTAGAGAATTTTGTGTTAATCATTGCCTTCAGTGTAAGTTTGGTTGCCTAACGGTCGCTGTCACGACTTAGGCATTTATGAAGGCACTGTACCAAAGACTTAAATAAATTGCAATTTCAAATACAAGAATGTAAAAACCTTAACTAAATTGAAGGATTCTACTTACACTCCTTTCAGGTTAAAATTTATAGGCCGTTTCTTTTCCTCCATATCCTGGAATAATATTGTTTCTTTCTTTTCACCATTTTCATTGAAAGTATTTTCTTCAGGTTTCATATACGTTTTTGTACTACTGTCGACATTAGTTAAATTATTACCAGCTGATATAGTTTGCTGAATAGTTGTCTCTGAAGTTGTACCGATATCCGTAGTTTCGGTTAAAGTGTTTATTTCATTTTCAGTTAGTGTACTTTTAGGAGTCTTCTGTGTAGTATGCCTAAAGGAATGTACGGTTTTTAAATTTGATAATTTTATTGATAGTATAGGCTCTTCAGAAAAAACAAATTTAGTATTAAGAACATCCTCATTAGCGACATTTTCAGGAAATAATCTAGCTTCATTTTCATCTAGATCTAAATTATTTTCTTGAACTAAATCGTTATCTGTATCTTGTTCATGATATTCATAATATTTAGACGATAAAGACGGTTCATTTGCAGAATTCCAAAAACCTTCATCATGAAATTCGGATTTTAAAACGTGACCATGTCGTTGATCACCATACATTCTTCTCATAAGGCCTTGATTATCACGAACAAATCGTTTAACAGCATGCCAAGGGTAAGTATTCCCAGGTGTATTACAGAAACCCTGCTTCCTCATATCACAAGGCGGTAAATACATACGTCCAGAACGGTAAGGCCGACCACAGGCTGCATGGTCACCACCAGAATTGAAACTTTGTCCAGTCGATTTATAAATATATGCCTGTAACATTATAATGGAGCTTTAGATTCAAATGTTTGTTTCTAGGTTTTTACAAATAATGTTTGAAGATATTTATTTTTGGCATAATTTTCGTTTTTTCTTTATTTTTGGGTTTTTGTCATCTGCGAAAAATTTTTTTAAAAATTAGTTAAATAAAACTTTGCGTCAAAGGATTAGTCAAGCACTACACAGCTCCCCAAAAAAAAATCGAAAAAATTACTTCTGGGGTCTGACTATATCCACTATATGTTTTCGGGGTTGCTGCATTCGAATCCGGGGTCAATTTAACCTCATCACGTCAAGATTTTTCATAACCTCAAAAAAATAGGCCCAAAAACCCAGTAAATCCTCTATCTATTAACCACTTAACTCCTATAACCCTATAACCCCATAACCTCTTGATCCTATAACCACATAGCCCCTTAATCCCGTAACCTCGAAACCCCATAACTCCGACACCCATAACCTGGTAAGTAAGAGAGTTTAAGCCCTAAAACACTGTATGTTCGAGCCATATGTGCTACTTCTCATAACCACAAAACCCAGTCAAGAATAGACTTATGCACGAACTCTCAGAATCGAAACTTCGTACATCATTGTTGTACTACTTATTCGTGTGTTTGCAACCCACGTGGTTGACGGTGGGCAATGGAGTTATTCCGTCGTTTGGCAGTGACCTTGGATAACGGCGAGCATGCCGTCATGGCAAACACAGCCTCTTTCTTACCGTGTTATAAGGTTTCGAGGTTACGAAGTTTATGTGAAGGCGAGAACTATATGTACCAAAAAAAATTGTACAAAATGACCTCAAATGAAGATTTACAATGATGGTCCTATTTCACGGCCAGAAAGTTGTCCCTCTTACCCCGTCGGTTTTCTTTTTCTGGAAACATGGATTTCAAAAATAAAAATTTGTAGTTTAATTTAACATCTTCTATACAGGCTGTCCGGAAGCTATGGGTAAAAAATTTTGAATATAAAAATAACAGTCCAAGTACTTACGACACTTTCGAAAAATTCAATGTTAACAGAATTACATAACCCTAAAGTTAACTTTTCGTTAATTTTTTGTCATAACCTTCTTCTGTCGTAATTGCATATGATTATTACAAAATTGGTAATGAACTACACGGGGAGTAGTTTGGAGCGTTCGGCAAAAAATCGGTCCTATATCATTTTTTAGAGCAAATATCTATAAAACGGCTGCTTTAACGTAGAAAGTGGTTAGAATCAAAGTTGTAGAGCGGAATCTCCTCTACCACATCATGGGTCACTTTTTTAATTTATTTTTTGATGTTTTTCACATTTTTCACCTCCCAATTTGAACACCGATAGAAGGAAATCGGTTGGGGGATAGGTTAATAATACGTAATTTAATAGAGAACATTTTCGTCAGAAACTATCACGGTTTCGAAGAAAAACACGAAAAATCGTAGTTAAGTCCCGCCCGAGGGTAGATTTTCGTGAAAAAAGGGTGGTTGCTTTTCGGGTCCTTACTTCTACCCCTATAAACTATTCCTGTACAAAATATTATTTGTATATGAATTATTTCTTCTAAAAAGACTAATTAGCGTGGACATCTTTTGCCAGACATACACGCGCATGCGCTGTGCCGAAAGAAGATGTTGAAGTACGGAGTCATGATAAAAATAAGTAGTAAGGTAATTAGTGAGTGTTACTAAGTCAAAAATAGTTAATTATAGTAGATTTTTTTCCAATCAATAAAAGTGGACGAGTGATAAACTTAAATAATAGTACATAATTAGACACAAGTTAAAATACACAGTTCTTAATATTGATAAAATGAATTTAGCCATTGAAAAGAGAAATAAAAATTAAGGTATAGTTTAATATCCTACCAGAGAAAGCAGAGGACCCTAAGAGCAAAGAATTAAGAGAAAATAAAGAATTTGAGTCGTTAAAGAAATATAAAATTCTCCAACTGTGAGAAAGGTGCGACAAAGACAATTAACAGATTAAACATTTTAAAATATAGGTCTAGTGCGAACATCCTACTTCAACAAAATATTGTCACTAATACGAGATCGGAGCACAACGCTTAGAATTACTAAGAGGAAACACGTCAATTAGTAAATAGGAATTGTTGTTTTGTCACGTTGCTTAAACCTTTTTTGCGCTATGTTTCATAAACCTATGACGTCATCGACATAATTTTTTAAGCATGGATGCCCTTTTGAAGGGAATTGTGTCGATATATGGTTTGGCCTGCTTTACTTTGACAGGTGCGAAAAAAAGCCAACGATTGGAATGGATATGGTTTGAAATAACCACAAAAGTAGATACCTATCACAAACTGATGCGAAAACAGTGCCACAGCAAAAAATGTTTTGGTTACATGTATTTATGTGGATCACCGCGACTATATAGGCATTGTTTTGAAGAGGACAGTTAGCGAATGCAATAGTGCCTCATATCATTGTGACAGTTACAAATACCATAACTTTATATTACGATGGTGTTGCGTTTAAATAAGAAACAAAGAATTGAAATCATAATTATGGTTGGATACGGAGATAGGATCCGTAGTTATGATGAAGTATGTCAATTATTCAATGCCAAGTATCCAGAACAACCAATACCTCCGTCTACAGTATGCAGATTAGTACGCAAATTTGAAGACGCTGGATATGTTAGCTGTCACAGAAAATCCACACACTGCCGTTCGCACTATCGCCGTAAAGGCCAACATATCAATACATAAAAACATGTAGCTACAATCAAGCAAAACACTAAACATCTACAAATTCCCATTTTTTTGCTGTGGCACTGTTCTCGCATCAATTTATGATACCTACTTTTGTTGTTATTTTAAACCATGACCGGAATGGCTTTTTTCGCTCCTGTCAAAGTAAAGTAGGCCAAACCCTATATCGATGCATTTCCCGTCAAAAGGGCTATCCATTTATGCTTAAAAAAATTAGGTAGTGCCATTAAAAAAAATGTCGATGACGTCATAGGTTTATGAAACATAGTGCCAACAAGGTTTAAATAATGTGACAAAATGATAATTCCTATTTACCAATTGACGTGTTTTAGCGTTTTTGTGAAAACGCAACACAATAGTACATTGTGTAACGAGTGGGGAAAAGTTGCCAATAGCGCCACGCGGACGCAGTTGACGCACGAGCGAGCCCAAGTGGCGCTATGGCAACTTTTCCAAACGAGTTGCACATACTATTTTCTATCACAAGTGCGAGTCGTTATGGGATCTATAGCATAGGGGGTCTAGCACGGAAAGTGCTAGATAGTACAACAGCGTGATGTTATTTTCATAGCGCTATGAAAATAACATCACGCTGTTGTACTATCTAGCACTTTCCGTGCACCTAAACCCCTACACTATAGGACCCATAGCGAGTGCGCGTGATAGAAAATAAAATACGAAATTTTTGCATTGCTTCTGGGTCACATTGTATAGATATTAGATAGCTTTATTTGACCATTTGATATGCAATAATACATTTATGGCAAGTCAGAATACACAAAAAACAAAAAGATAAAAACTATTATGTATACATAAATAAAATTACTAAAAAAAAAACAAAAATTTACGCACAACATAAATAACGCAGACATTAATCTACTGCAATAGATGTTATTCGTAATATGGCATCGTCAGAAAATCTTCCACTGTATAAAAGCAAAACCTAAGCAAATGCTTCTTAACTACTAATTTAAAACATATTTTATAAGTCACGCTGGGAAATGTTTTCCCAAGTGACTTATATGACGTAACACAGGAGTGCCATACAAAATGTTATCTAACACTTTCATAGAATTTCGTTTTAATAATAAATAAAAGTAACTTAAAATTTCTGGTTGTCAATGTCAGAAAAATTAATTTAACGAAATGAATGTATTTCTACAAAGGATGCCAGTGTCAACCTAAATTGTGTCTGTAACCAAGGGTTGTCAGTAAATTACTGATCTGTGGTAAACAAACAATATTTATTGAGTTGAAATCACGTTGAAAACCTAAAACCAAGACTGAAAAAGTGGAAAATGTGGAAATTCCATCTGAAGATTTAGAAAAAGCTAAGGAGAAATCAAAATCTATATACAACAAAGAACTGAAGGAATTTTAAGATTGGAAAATCAAAGAAGGGGCGAAAGGCGTAAATAAAGATGTCTTGATGCCTTATTTTTTCAATTTAAATGCTCCCTCCACATTGTGGACTAAATATTCCATGTTGAAATCAACTTTGAGAGTTTACAAGAACATTGAAATTTCTAAATTCTGAAGACTAGTGGCATTTCTAAAGTTTAAGCACAAACATTTTCAATTAAAAAAATCCAAGGTCTTAGAAAGAGAACAAATCGAACAATTTTTGCGTGAAGCCCTAGACAAAGATCATCTTATGAATAAGATAGATTCTACTGAATAATTTAACTGAGTTATATTTATTAAATTTGTTGTTTTTAGGTGGCGTTGATATTAGGAGTTTTTTTGCGCTTGCCGTTGCGAGAAATTGACCCATCTAAGCATAGAGAATATAGAGGACAAAGGGCAATATATTCACATCATGATTTCAAATACTAAAATGTACAAACCAAGAAGCTTCTCTGTGTTAAATGAAGGATTTTGTGTTAATCCAATTGATTTAATTAGAAAGTATTCTAAGCTATGGTCTCAAAATGTATAGCACAAAAGGTTCTTTTGCAATTTTCAAAACGAAAAATGCATACGTCAATGTGTTGATATTAATAAGCTATCAAAAATCCCTAATGTTGTTGCGCGATTTTTGGGCTTGACAGATTCTAATTTATATAAAGGGCATGGCTGGCGTCGCACATCTGTAACTCTCTTGGCTAATGCTGGAGGGGATATTACTCAAACGCCACGGTGGATGGAAGTCATCTACCATGGCAGAAAGTTATATAGAAGAGTCAGTTTCCAGCAAAACTGATATTGCTAAAAAGATACAAGAGGTGCAGACTCCCGAAGAAAGCACAAGCAAAGGGGCAAACTGTTCTATAAATTTACCACAAATGTTAATTTTAATATTAATAAGTAGGTGGATTAATAAGTGGTAATAAGTTTGTAGAATTTTAGGTTATTTGTTGATTTATTACTGTTTCAAATTGGTTTTTTAATAAAAACTAGAAAAATAAACCAATCATTTGTATTTTTATAATTTCTATAAGTCACTAGTGGGTTAAAAGTCATAACTTACTAGTGACTTATGACTCACTAGTGACTTATAAGCCACATTATTCCTTTAAAACAAAAGAAATTATAGTATTATTATTTACAAGTGTTGGATAAAAGTTTAAATTAGATTTTAAGGAGAGACTAATAGCATTTGCAATGCTACCTATTGAAAAATCATGGTGCAGAAATGCCAAACTTTAATGAAAAAGTAATAATTGAAAAAGTAGAATAGATTTTCACTATAAAAGATAATGTTGAACACATTAAAACCACCCAATTTGATTTTTTTAATACTTTGTACCTAATTTTTTCCGCCCACCGTGGTATAGAAGTCAAAAGCCGCCACTGCATCCTACCAAAGGAAATGATTGTCGCCAATCTCAGATCGGAGCAATAATACAGCCACACAAAAAAGTCCATACCCAACAGCACCACATATCATTTCCGAAGGAATTCGAGGCGCTGAACGCGATTCTGTATTGAAAATTCATGACTTCACGACTTTCGGAGAACAGTGAAATTTTTGGGTGAAACTAATCCCAATATGAGTAAAAACTGATTTTTCCCTAAATTTTGTCCAAATATATAATTTTCGTAGTATTTTCAGGTGAAGTATTATTTATTAGTATTTACCCATGACCTCGATATTTCTCAGAAAATCCACTATGGGGGTGAAAACTGGCCCAAATATTGGTCATAATTGATTTTTTCCTAAATTGAGTCCAAATATATCATTTTGGTAGTATACGGCAGTGCTGAATACGATGCCATGGATAAAATTTAGTCATGACCTCGATATTTCTCAGAAAATCCACCATTTGGATGAGAACTGATTTTAATATGGATTAACTAATTTTTTCCTAAATTTTGTCTAAATATATTAAGTAGGGTATTTTTACCGTTTATCAGTCTCCCCCCTCCACTTTCTGGCTTGGGATGACCTTGAGGCCGAAGGCCGATGACGATGGTGTATGGATGACCTTGAGGCTGAAAGCCGAATGAGATGATGTAGGTTGGTGACTTTCATTTGACCTTTGCATTGCAGTTAACCTTGAAATTAGATTTGTATGGTATGTGAGAGAGGAGGAATTTTACATGAGAAGATAACCTTCATTTGACTTTAGCATTGCCGTTAACCTTGAAATTAAATTTATGCAGTGTGGTGTGAATAAGGAAGATTGTTTATGACCTTCATTTGTCTTAGGTTTTAAACATTGCAGTTAACCTTGAAATTAAATTTGAAATATGTCTATCGGTGTGGATAAATATTTTATGAGGGTGTGGTGACCTTGAGATAGTTCAAAAGATGAAAAATATCACATTATGTGACGTCATTCGCTTGATTTACGTTTAAACAACGCATTTAACCTTGAAATTAAATAGTTGTTTTAATGTTGTGTATATATTGTGACGTGGTGCATTTGAATTGTAGTGTATTTTCTATATAACAGAGGAGATCAAAGGGAATAATTACATTTCGTTGTGTGGCAACCCTGCAGTGAGCGTCTACACTAGTGTAAATTTTGTGTCAAAAATTTTTGAAGTGAGAACAATTATTGTATTTATTGCTGACTAGATATTATATATTATAATATAAAATGGCATTATCAATTGATGAATTAAATAAAATAAATAATAATATTAACGGTGAATTCAGTGATATTATGCGAATGTCAGTTTCCTCGTTGGAAATTGATACACAATATCCGATAAAAAACTATCTTTTGTCAATACACGTTTTGGAAAGTTCATTTCAGCTATATTGTTTTATAAAAAGTGTAATTTAAATTTCAAGTGTTTTTTTACCAAAGAGGGTTACAGAACACATAACAGAGGATATTTTGAATAAAATGAATTCCTCTTGGAAACAATATACGATAACTTATTTAGGTCAAAGTGACCCTGCATTTAAAGATGGTAAATGTAAAGCGTTGTTAAAATTTGGAATTGTCATTTAATTTTTGTTTATTTAATTTAAATAAAAAAAATATATATCTAGTAGTAACAAATACGTTTTATATATAGAGTATATTCTAGTCAATATAAGTAATTTACACTATTTAGTCAGTATAATAATATAAGGTGGCATCTCTGTTAATGTTTTATAATTCCAATGGGTAATAAACAATTTGTTATAATCTTATTACTATAATACCCGTTTTCATATAATTTTTTTTATTTATAGAACAACTATTGAAAATGTGGATGCATTATGCTAGCCAAAATTGGACCGATGCTCCATTCAGCCGTAAAGAGATTGATGAATGAGCTAGATTGTGTGGCAATAGATTGTCTTCGCGCATCTAATTATGACATGAATTACTGCTTCTCTGAAGAAAAATTAAACAGTTGGAGGAGGATTATGAAAAGTATCGCCGTAGTGCTTCGTTATGTGCTGATTATGAAACTTTAAATTTGGACAATTTTTGTGTGAAAATGGACTAAAACAATTTGTTATTTCTAATTTGTTGGATTATCTACCATATGCAGCTGTTGTAAAATACAAATTAGCAGCTCAAGAAAATGATGCTGGTAATAAAGCTGATAATCAAACATCATTAAATTTTTATATAATTTGTATATTATCTTAAAATGGTATAATATTATATAGGTATCTAATATTAACAAATTTTATTGTATTAACTATTTGTCACTTTTTTCTTATTATAATGTGGAATAAACAACATAAATATAAATATTTTTAAACTTTTATTGTTGTCTTATTTGTTAAATGAATAGAGAAAAAAGTATATAAATAGCATAATTAACCTTGAAATGACATTTGTCTAATGTTAAATAGGAAGCAATGATACATGAGGAGGTGACCTTCAGTTGACATATTTAAATGCTATTTTTAAATATTTCATTATGGTGTGACCATGAGTGAACTCTAAGTTCATAAGTGTGTAACGAATTTATATAATTCAAGATGTATAAAAGAGAAAAGAAATAAATAAATATATATATTGAGATGAAATCAGATTAACGAGAGAAAAGTAAAATTTAAATTAAATTGATATTTAAAAGACAAAGCGGTAAAGGAAATGGTTGGAATGATTATTACAAAATTGGGAAAATATCTGATTATAAAAAAAGGTTGTTAGTATTGAATAAGTATAAGGAATCAGTAGAAGAAAGTCGGATTAGTAGATCAGGACAAATTTCAAAATTTAAGTATAAAATTTATTATCNTAAAGGAAATGGTTGGAATGATTATTACAAAATTGGGAAAATATCTGATTTAAAAAAAAGGTTGTTAGTATTGAATAAGTATAAGGAATCAGTAGAAGAAAGTCGGATTAGTAGATCAGGACAAATTTCAAAATTTAAGTATAAAATTTATTATCATTTTTGTCAATTGGAGCATATGCAAGATGTTATAAGAAAAATATAGTTGAAATTAATTAAAATGCAGAATTGGTAGATAGCAAACAAAAGTTAAAATGCTTGAGTTTGATTAAATAGTTAAAAAATAAGATAGAATAAGAGTTAATAAAAGATATTTAGATCTAAAGACAATTTGGTAGATTAATTAAAAGGATATGTCAGAAAAATGTCAAATTTAAAGTGGGATCCACAAGGAATTCAGTAGTTACTAGAAAGGTCAAATAATATTATAAAATAAGAAATATTTTGAAGTATAAGGCAAAATTGATTGTAAAGAAAGTAGAATAGGGTGTATAAGTGCAAAGGAGAAAGTGAAGTGAAGTGAATTACAAAAGGAAAATGGCACGTTAAAAGATATGTGGAAAGGCCTTTATAAAGGAAAGAAAAATCAAGATAATAAAAAATAAGAGATTATTATTGATTAGTTACAGAAATATTTTGAAAAACGACAGTTGTTGAAGAAAGAAAAGAAAACCTATAGAAATATAAGCAGTTAATGAGCGAGAGAGTATAAAAAGATTCAAGTAGGAGAAATCAAGAATATAAAAGTACCAAGTGGTAAAAAAAGTTACCCAAGAAATACAAGACAAGCGGAGTACCAACAAACAAGGTCCAGGAAGACAGAAAGAACGAGGAATAGCAGTGGCAGGTTCCAGAAGCCAGTAAGAAAACGGAATATCAGTAGCAGGATCCAGGAGAGCAGCAAGAAAACCGAATAGCAGTAGCAGGGACTAGGAGACCAGTAAGAAAGCAGCATAGTCGACAGGTTCCTGAAAGTGAGCGAGATACGATAGACCAGAATTTAGGAAAACAATCAAGCAGAGTAAAGGAGAGAAATCAGTCGACAAGTCATTATCGATAATACGTATAAAAGGTACCTTTATAATAAAAGTAAAATTCGTATACGAAATAGTTTGATACAGATTTTCAAAAGTAAAAAGTTAGTATATAAAAAGTTTAGCAAGTCACTAATTTCATATTAAACACATTTATTTAACAATATAATATAAAATATAATAAAAATTGGCCAATCTTTGTAAAATTATCAATATTAATCTTAGAAATAAATAACCATTTGTTAAACAAGAAGTTATAATATAAAATGTCAATGTCTTAATGTATGCAACCAGTCATACATGAAAAAGTTTAAAAGTCGTATCGATATAACATCTTGTTGAAGGTTTTAGAAATAGTGTGAAATACTTCAAAATATTGACTATTGTGTTTAACAGTTCTTATTGACAAATTTTGACATATATATAACAAAACAATAATAAATTCATTTATTAATAAACCTTTTGTATTTATAGCTGTGATTGTGTGTGGTTTCTTGCTAAAGCATATAGTGAATAGAACCGACTACTGAGAGGAGTCTAGAGCTAGGTAGGGCAAAGGTATACAACCACCAATACACCAAAACCAAATTGATATCACAACAATAAAATTTTTTT
>NW_019417313.1:49677-56168 GCF_000390285.2 Anoplophora glabripennis | reverse complement strand
GCGAAGTAACACCGCAAGTGCTCCAGAATGTTCGACAACGGTTTGAAGACAACCTGTATCATTGTATGCAAGTTGGCGGACAACATTTTCAGCATTTACTTGACTAATACCGTAAGTTTTGAAGTAAAATTAAATCGATTTTCGCATTTCTCGTCAAAAATATTGTTCGTATTTTCAAAGCTGCATATTTTCTAAAATAATGAATCGATTTTCAAAAAGTAAGAATCGATGTATAGAGAATTAAAAGCCCTTTCTAATGACCCCCCACTTGACCCCCATTCCCATTTGAAAAAATTTAGGGGATAGCACCCCCACTTAGGGGGTTGAAGATTTTGGTATGCTTTTTGAGCCAAAAGTTGTCCCCCTCAGAAAAATTTTTGACCTGTTTTTGGATTTTGCCGAAAAATTCTTTACTACCCTGTAATGCCTTGCGGTACGTTTTCGATGGGCTACCCTGTATAGTTCTGCAAAGTGTATGTAATTAATAATGCATAAATAAGTAACTATTACTAAAATATTCTGCTGCCCTCGTATACATAGTCATCTATTTAACGGATGAAAGAACTAACGAAACGATCAATAAAATAACCACGCCTATTTAAAATAGCGGTTAAAATAAAATTCAAATATTTCTATATATAATATAACCTTCAAACAACACTATAGAAAGGATCGATAATTTATAAAACACGCCTACTTTGCCGGCTGAAATAAAATTCAAATATTTCCATACATAACATAACCTTCAAACGACACTAGAAGCGATCGATATTTATATCACGTCTACTTTTGCCGCATAAAATTAAATTCAAATATTTCACGAGT
Organism: Anoplophora glabripennis; assembly: GCF_000390285.2. Lineage (NCBI taxonomy): Eukaryota > Metazoa > Arthropoda > Insecta > Coleoptera > Cerambycidae > Anoplophora > Anoplophora glabripennis. Next base: position 55,343 of record NW_019417313.1, on the reverse strand, counting down.
GTGGCCTTGAGTGAATACCCTACATTCAACGGACGAACCCAAATAATCAATGAGGAAAAACGCGCGAAAAAGTATATGTTGTTTGACTTAACTTAACCTTGAAACCATTATTAAATGTTTTTACCAAAATGATTTTGATTAACGCGTTATTACATATAAGTTTTTAGAATGTATACAATATTTTGTGTTATACAACATAATAAAAATTTTCGCAGTGCTATTACATATAATGCTGATATTGTTTACGGAGATTTTAATTCAAACGTTTGTCACATGCAGCCCGGCAAATAAATTTGCGCCTTGTGCATTGGAAATAATCAAGTTACAAGTACCAGTTATGGGTTATTGTTAAAATAATATTAAATGTAGCTGGTACATGAATTTCCAAAGAAGATGGCGTAGGGCGGTAATTTTCATTTGACCTTTGCATTGCAGTTAACCTTGAAATTAGATTTGTATGGTACGTGAGATAGAAGGAATTTTATATGAGAATATGACCTTCATTGAAATATGTCTATTTAAATGCATTTTGGCGCGCAAACCAAATTTAAATATATCGCAATTTACAGTATGTAGTTAATAAATGTTTTTACCATAATGATTTTGATTAATGCGTTTTTACATTATAAGTTTTTAGAATGTATACAATATTTTATATGGTACTACATAATAAAACTTTTTACAGTGCTGATTGAAACCCTTGTTATATAACTTAACCATGAAATAACATTGAGGAAGAATATTACATGATACATGAGGAGGTGACCTTCAGTTGACATATTTAAATGATATATTTAAATATTTCATNTTAAATGCATTTTGGCGCGCAAACCAAATTTAAATATATCGCAATTTACAGTATGTAGTTAATAAATGTTTTTACCATAATGATTTTGATTAATGCGTTTTTACATTATAAGTTTTTAGAATGTATACAATATTTTATATGGTACTACATAATAAAACTTTTTACAGTGCTGATTGAAACCCTTGTTATATAACTTAACCATGAAATAACATTGAGGAAGAATATTACATGATACATGAGGAGGTGACCTTCAGTTGACATATTTAAATGATATATTTAAATATTTCATTATGGTGTGACCATGAGTGAGCTCTAAGTTCATAAGTTTGTAAGATATATAAAAGAGAAAAGAAATACATATATGTATTAAAATAATAGTTAATATATAGTTCTGCAAAGTGTGTGTAATGTAATGCATAAATAAGTAACTTTTACAATTCCTAAAATATTCTGCTGCTCTCGTATACAAATCCATCTATTGAACGGATGAATGAGTAACTAATGAAACGATCAATAAAATAAACACGCCTATTTCGGCGGTTAAAATAAAATTCAAATATTTATATGCATAGTTTAACCTTGAAGACTGCGATCGATATTTATATCACGTCTACTTTTGCCGCTTAAAATAAAATTTAAATTTACCTATCTAACGGTTATGCATATATATTGCATAATAGTATAATAATTTTTGTTTCGTATGTAAAAACGAAAAAGATATCACATCATGTGATAACATTTATTTGACATATGTATAGTTAAATAATATATTTTTTTTAAATCAAGAATAACATATTTAATTACTTTATCCTTTATTTCACTTTCTTATAATACAACTATTATTATAATTTAATCTTCAATTTCCTCCTACTCCACATTCTGCATGGCGCGTACCAAAATACTCAACCACGTTTCTACGCGATCTGTAAAACACAAAGAAATTATTATAATTATTTTTTTTACATTTCAATCATTTTCATACTGTCCACGCCATCCAACATCGAGTCATCGGATGCAGTCGACTGTGAACTATCCAGAGACTTCATCTGTAATTTTGCATAAAAAAATAACTAAATATTTTTTGTAAACTTAACATCATATTTTTATACCATCGTTATCGCTCAAATTATCTGTTGATTTGACCTCCTCGGTGGTGTTGTTGACCCAGACCTCCTCGGAGACGTTGTGGAATCTGGTTCTTGATCGACACAATTTTCCATCTCTAAATCATACAACGTCACCGTGCTGTCACTCCACGATGACGACCATTCTCTAGCTGGGGCACTCCCCATTTCATGAAATGGAAGCGTTGTGGAATCTGCTTCTACTCTTTCAACGTAAGACGACAACACTCCTCTGTTTTCCATGTTGTCACTACAGTTTCTTTCAAGATACTACTTGGTAAATTATATAGCTATATGTGGCTGACATTCATTTGACCTATACATGTTATAGTTCCATTCGATCTGATAAGTGTTGTAAACGATCTTGAATGATATTGAGAGATAATTCATTTCTTTTTGTATGAAATACTTAATAAGGGTAATAAGGGGGTATAGATCAAATGAATGTCATTCCCATATAGCTATATAAGGGTTTATTGAATTAGGAGTTTATTTTGTTTTAACATCTCAATTAGTGAATCAAAAGTATCAAAATATGCCATTTTCGAGCGAGTGGGATTCAAAAGTTAAAGTAATGGCGCTTCCTTTTCGTGTAAATGATTTATTTACATGTCACAACTGTTATGATATGTATAAAAAAGAGAACATTAACGATTGTACGGGACTTTGAGCGATGTGTGTTGCAGAAAATCAGATGTCTGTAGAAGTATCGGGAAGGATTAAATGTGAAAAGTGCCAGGAATTAAAATTCACAAATTTTGGTATTGTTAGGGACCGCTGTGAACGCTGTAGGATAGAAGATCACCCCCTGAGACAGTGTCGTGTTGTTTGTCAAACATATTCGCATGATTGTTGAGACAACGTATGTGCTGCAGACAGACAGGGAACATTCCTATGTGAAAAAACGGGGGAATTTTTCACTAATGTTTTTGTCCACAGCAATTACTTCGAAATCCACAATCCTAAATTTATGTATATAAAAAATTAAAAGATTCATCAAATCTGTTGTTTATTATTTTTATTATAACTTCAGCGATTCGAATTTTTACCCCTTTCTCATATCCAATTTATAATACATTATATATAACAATAATTACTGATTACTGAACATTTTTCTGATAATTTAATTAGACGTTATTGCATTTCATTAAACATGAGAAGGAAAGCTAAGTTTGCAAAATGTATTAACTATCACTAACGAGAAAAAAGAAGATATTTTTTACCCCTTTCTCATATGCAATTTATAATACATTATATACATCACTAAATACTATTTAAGGAAAAACAACATTTTATAACGAGCGTTCAAATAAAAACGTGGTCGAAGTTGGCTCTGACACATTGGACGTAGGGAGTAGCTTATAGCGACCAACTTAACCTCATTTCTCAACGAGCTGTATAGCAGCTGTCAGTTTCAATAACGTTAATNATATATTACTTATAAGCGTAGCTAAAAAAAAAAAAAGCTCACGCACTTCAAAACCTAACCACTTTTTCGTTTTATTCTAAAAAAAGGTTACGCAATCAGTGACTATTTGCAGTATGCACTAACATTTTGGGGTGCATCCGTAGGGTAATAATCACTCGAGTGGTGGGAGTAAACATCTCGAGATATCTCGAGTGATCTCAATAATCGAGTACCACTCGATTTTTCACTCGAAATCTCCCTTCACTAATCGTGGTTGGCTTTGACATGTCAGAGTATGCCAAAGTTAAATCTTTTTTGCCTAATAATATAATTAACAATTTTTTAGATTTTGAAAATAATAAATACAATAATCTTTTAAAAAAAAAGGAAAACAAAAAATATTAGAAACTTCAACAGGTTAGTAAATGCCGGTAATAATAATAATAATAATAATAGGGAAAAAAATGATGATTGTTATAATAATAGTAAAATCATTTCTAATTGGTTTCAAAATTTATCTGATACTTTTATACCTCAAGAAATACAAGAAACATTAGCATATGGTCCAAATTTTGTTTTACCTATAACCTATGACAATGACTTACCTACATATAGATGATTACATTGCATCTGTAGAGGCAGCTATTCAAAATAAAACAGATGATGTTAAAAACACAATTAGAGCTAATGTTGTTAATACAGTCACCAACTATAAAAACCACAAAAAACATAATAGAACAAAATTAAATAATACACATAAAAGAATTTTAAAAAACATTAATAAAACTCGTCATTTCATCAAAGAAAATCCACAAATTACTATCCTCAAACCTGATAAAAGTAATAAAACAGTCGTAATGAACACTTCTGAATATAACTCGAAAATGTTAGATTTACTACATGACACAAATACATATAAAAAAATAAACTCAAATCCAACAAATAATTATCAAAATAAAAATAATACTTTAATAAAAAAAATGGCAAAAAAATAAATTTATAGATGAAAATGAGGCTAAGAAATTGTTGATCCACAATGCACAACCCCCAAAAATATACGGACTCCCAAAACTGCGTAAAACTAACATACCCCTACGCCCTATTGTTTCTAGTATTCAGTCGCCTTTATATAATTTATCAAAATATTATATTATATATAGCAGATATTATATCAAAAATAAATTGTCAAAATGATTATTACATAAAAGATTCTTTTTGTTTTAAAAAATTCATTGACACAATTAATATCCCTAATAATTATAGATTAATTTCATTAGATGTTACATCATTATATACAAANAAATTGCCAAAATGATTATTACATAAAAGATTCTTTTTGTTTTAAAAAATTCATTGACACAATTAATATCCCTAATAATTATAGATTAATTTCATTAGATGTTACATCATTATATACAAACATTCCTATAGATTTAGTAATTCAAATAATCACAAAAAAATGGAATTTGTTACAAAATTATACCACTCTCCCTTTGAATGAATTTTAAACTGGTATTAAACTTACACTCACTACTAATTTTTTTCAATATAAAAATGATTTTTACCTACAAATAGAAGGCTGTGAAATGGGAGCACCGGTTTCATCAACAATAGCACAATTAACTATGGAATTTTTGGAAGAAGTAATTAATAATTTGGATTTTGATATATTATTTTTCAAGATATGTTGATGATTGCATTATCGCACTTCCCGAAAATAAAATTAATAATATTTTAAATGAGTTTAACAATTTTCATCCAAAATTACAATTTACTATCGAAATTGAAAATAAAAACAAAATTAATTTTCTCGATTTAACTTTAATCCGCAAAAATAATCAGATTTTAACTAAATGGTTGTCCACGAACACGGTGGTTTCGGACCCGTTTGGCGATGGTGACGTGGTTGGAGGTATCCCTGAGAATCCCCAGGACACGCTGGATGCGTGCAGGAAGCGTTTCTGCACGGCCGCGGCTGCTTCTATGGATGTCGGGTTCGGCTCGCATTGTGGAACGATAGGTGTAGGGTTCCCCATAATTAATAAGTAAAGGGGAACTTGTTAACGAATTCTTTTTCCCTATTTTGTGGAATGGCAGATCAAGCCGTGCCACAAGCTGAGAGGAACAGCTTTAATATACCCCGAAGGGTCGCTGATACTCAGTACTACTACTATTTAAAAATTGGTAGCGACTACTCGTCACTAAAGGAGCGGACAATGAGAGGCTATTCGATTCAAACACTATAATACAAGTGTGAAGACCAACTCAGAGATGCTTCTCGTGGCAAGTCTCGACTGAGAGTGAGCTACCGAGGCAAAACTCGGCG
>NW_019417313.1:45080-48125 GCF_000390285.2 Anoplophora glabripennis | reverse complement strand
AGTATTAACGACAAAACTGACATTAAAAACTTAAGTCAAATATATCATAATTTAATCAAATAATAATAATTACGTTTTAGTTATTTCCACTGATTATCATATAAACAAATAACATTTAAAATAGTTTTCTATACCTACATTTAAAATATAATTTTCAATAAAATCACTAGATGTCCTTTCTGTTTTTAATTTACAAAAATTCACCGCTAGGCGTACTACCTGTTTTCGATTTTATCATAATTATATCGCTCATTTCATTTCCAACGTATCCACGTACCACATTGCCGATTAAAAATATTTTCCTGGTACATTTCGACATTTTAAAAAATGCAAGCCTTTTTCAAATTTAAAATGAAAAAACACAATAATATTATATTGTTATAATTTATCCAATACGATGACTGATGCATAGTTTTTAAAAAAAATTTAGTCTAAGGAAAATGGTTGTTTAGGTATGTATTTGACAAAATTATATTTTTATTAAATTAATTGTAATTACAGGAAAAAAATTGTTTCTAAATATTAAGTAGTCTGTTTGTATTTTAGGTTTTATTTAATTAACAGTTACAATTTTAACAATAAAAGCCTTTTGAAAAAGTTCCTGATCAGGAACGAAACGTCAAGAAAGAAATAGCTGCTGTTTCTTTTACCTCTTTTTTAACCGACTATCACACCAGAACCCAATTCCCAAGAAAATAAATATATTTTAATATATATATGGTGTGATTTAAACAAAAAGAATCTTTTATTTAATAATCATTTTGGCAATTTATTTTTGATATAATATCTGCTAAATATTTTGATAAATTATATAAAGGCGACTGAATACTAGAAACAATAGGGCGTAAGGGTATGTTAGTTTTATGCAGTTTTGGGAGTCCATATATTTTTGGGGGTTGTGCATTGTGGATCAACAATTTCTTAGCCTCATTTTCATCAATAAATTTATTTTTTTGCCATTTTTTTATTAAAGTATTATTTTTCTTTTGATAATTATTTGTTGGATTTGAGTTTATTTTTTTTATGTATTTGTGTCATGTAGTAAATCTAACATTTTCGAGTTATATTCAGAAGTGTTCATTATTACTTTTATCAGGTTTGAGGATAGTAATTTGTCGATTTTCTTTGATGAAATGACGAGTTCTGTTAATGTTTTTTAAATTTTTTTTATGTGTATTATTTAATTTTGTTCTATTATGTTTTTTATGGTTTTTATAGTTGGTGACTGCATTAACTACATTGGCTCTAATTGTGTTTTTAACATCATCTGTTTTATTTTGAATTTATATATATAACTTAAATTTCCGATTACTGTTTCGGTCTTTTTAAAAAATAAATTTTAAAATTAAATTTTATTGTTGAATGATAATTACAGTGTCAGATTTNGAAAAGGTTTGTTTTTCGTTGTTGCATTTTTCGTTCATAATTTTGACTAAAATTTAGTTGACCATGCAAAGACCGAACTGACAGAAATAGATAGAACGAAAGAGGTAGAAAAGCACAGACATAAACGACGAAGAATTAAAAACTGTTAATTGTAATACATTCTACCAAAAAAGGCCTATGTCCCAGAATAACAAATGCTTAAAGAAACGAAAGCTGTTTTAAATAGAAACCTAAATATTTGTATTTAGATTTGATTTATTTTATTTTTACTGCTGCAATTATATGAATGTTACTTATATGAATAAAAATTTTAATTTTTTGCATAAAAATCGACAAATATTATTTTTTAATTATTGAATTGCTGGACTAATTTTATAGAAGCTGAGTACTGAGAAGCTAAACAAGCTAAAATGTCGTAAAATTTAATTGTCATAAATTACAAGCTAATTTGTAAATTACATGAAATGTTACCAGTAAAATTACATTTTCATAAATTACAAGTAATTTAACATCACTATCCCGTATACATAAAAAATTATAGATTACCGCAATCACAAAAGGACGAAATCGAAAAACAAGTAGATAAATTACTCAAAACTGACATAATCGAACACTCTATTAGTCCATATAACTCACCATTATTAGTAGTAAAAAAGAAGTCTATCACAGGAAAACAAGATTGGCGATTAGTAGTAGATTTTAGACAATTAAATAAAAAAAATAATTCAAGATAAATGACCACTGCCTAATATCGAAGATATATTAGATCAGTTAAGAAGAGCTAAATACTTTTTTCCAATAGACTTAGCTAGTTATTTCCATCAAATAGAATTAGATAAAAAAAAGTCGTGCTCTTACAGCATTTTCTACAAATTCAGGACATTACCAATATAAAAGATTACCGTTCGGACTTAATATTTCAACCAATGGTTTTTCTCGTATGATTACAATAGCAATGTCCAGTCTCAAAACCAGTGCATTTCTGTATGTAGATGATATTATTGTTTTTGGATGTAGCCTTAAACATCATATAATTTAAAATGAAATCCAGCCAAGTGTAATTTTCTACAACGAGTAGTAAATTATTTAGGTCATTTAATTTCTGACAAAGGGATTAGTCCAGATCCAAAAAAATACGAAATCGTAAAAAATTATCCAATTCCAAAAAATGCGGATGATAGACGATTTATTGCATTTCTAAATTATTATCGTAGATTTATACCAAATTATGCTGATATAGCATACCCTCTGAACAAATTATTAAGAAAAAAAGAGACATTTAATTGGACGCCAGAATGCGACAACATTTAATATTTAAAAAAAAAATTTATCGGACCACCCATATTGCAATATCCTGATTTTTCAAAACTCTTCATTCTTACTACGGACGCTTCAAATTTTGCGTTGGGATGTGTTTTGTCTCAAGGTGAAATAGGAAAAGATCGCCCGATAGCTTACGCAAGCAGAAATCTGACAAAACATGAAATAAATAAACCTGTAATTCTAAAAGAGTTATTAGCAATTTATTGGGGAATAACACATTTCCGCCCATATCTATACAATGCTAACCAAAAATTTATAGTCGTTACCGATCACAGACCGTTAGTTGGACTTTTTACTCATAAATCTCCGTCTTCAAAATTGACTAGAATGCGTTTA
>NW_019417313.1:22537-43812 GCF_000390285.2 Anoplophora glabripennis | reverse complement strand
TCAAGGAACCGGTATCACGCAATCTTTGGTGAATTCTTCCAAACATGCGTTGTGAAGGAATCTGGCGATTTGGATAAGCGTCAACATAAAGACGTCGCGCTTCGGTGGCGTTCCCATTAGCACGACCATACATGAAATGCATGTCTGTTAATTCTGCGTTAGAGTAACCAGCCATAGCGAAAGAAAACTTGTGCACTGAGAACAACTGTCAAATACGTACTGTTTATTTCACTAAACATCAACCAACTATTATAAGAAAATACACAACGTTTTTGCAAAATAAAAAAAAGGGGCTAAAAAACATAAAACATTACACGGCGACCTGGGTGAGCGGCGACAAACGGCCGGTGCGGCCGGCGCGTTCGACGCGGTTGAAGTGGCCGACGCGGTGCTACCGGTAAATGCGATCAGACTGTCCTACGTGCACTTTCAACGCGCGGTAGCGCAGCAATCATAATAGTGTTGCAGTTGTCAAGATGTCGTGGACGAGGAAACGAATCGTTCTGTTAACTGAGAACATCCATTTAAACAGTATAGTAATTCGTAAAAAACAAATAATAAAAAAACGCATGACAAGCACAGTAGGTATTTTTAGAAAAATTTAATCGTTTATATGAAAAATTACGAAATTGTCCTAAATAACCAGAACTGCTTCCAGGACATGCCAGAATGTTTCCCGAACATTCGACTACATTGTATGTTATGTATGATGAAAACACGCCGTTATTCTTTGCGAATACCACGAAGATTTTAAAGTAGTTTTTATGATTCTCAGGTAGCATAAGAACCACCGTTTATCTGTGAAACCATATAGTATGTTTGCGGCTTTACCAATAAATACATATAGTATTGTTAGTAAGGTGCGAGTGTTACTTCCTGAAAACAGAAATGAAATATTCTGAGACTAATTTTCAACGCCTATTTCTGTTAAGAGTGCAGGTCCATTCTCTGTGGAGTACACAGTGTCGATTACGATAATCTTTGTGCTTCATATCCCACAGTGTAATGTAATTTTTCATACTGCTAAAAAAGTTAAAAGTTCAATAAAAGTGTCAGACATGACGAAAAACTCACATAATTTTTAAGATTTAAAAATGTAAACTAAAGCGGCAGAGGCGGAATTATCAAATAATTTGATCGCGTCGTCCGCATGAAAACCGCATGAGCCGCTTGTGCCGAGCGGTACCTCGTACGTAGGACAGAACCTATGATGCTCTAATTTTGAAAATCACTGCTTCGGCCGTTCCGGTCGCACCGGCCGTTTGTCGCCGCTTACCCAGGACGGCGTGTAAGTTGAAGAATTTATGATGAAATTTGGTATTTTTAAAATTTTAAAAACAAATTTAGGAACCGAATATGTAAATGAACTTCATTGAATCATTAGGTAGTTTAGAGAGAAATCATAGAGTATTAAATGAATATCTTGTTACAAATTCAGCAAATTCTAATTGGGATACATTTTTACCATACTATGTTTTTGCATCCGTGTCCCAAAAGTATGGAAACAGCACAATAACTTTCGAAAAATGTATTTTGAGGAAATATGATTCAGACAAAAGATTTAGGATTTCTCCCTGGCTATTCAATGGTGACCCTAGATTTGACCATGACCTTGGCCTTCAAGGTTATTTCAAGGTCAAGTTAATTTTTTCAAATGGGATGCCCTACTTTTGACCACGGAAATGAAAAGAGCGGAAAATTTTACGTTCAGATATGTCCTTGACCATTTTCCAAGATGACGGATCCAAGATGGCAGACGCGATTCCAAAAAATTAACCGATTTACGCCAAATTTGGTATAGGGGGGTTTTTGGGGTCGCTGACTACGAATCTGAAATCTGTTTTTGAGGAATTTTAGTCCAAGATGGCGGATGCGATTTAAAAAATCAACCGATTTTTGCCAAAATTGATATAGTGCGGTTTTTGAAGGTGAAGGTCACGGTCAAATCAAAAGTCACCGTCAGATAGCCAGGGAAAAATGTTAGTTATGGTCATTTTTTTGCAACCCGTTGTTTACAAGACAGCGCGCCAAACCATGCGTGAGCTTGATTTGACCTTTAATGACCATCAGAGGTCAAATTCGGAAAATCGTCAAGGACATATCTGAACGTAAAATTTTCCGCTCTTTTCATTTCCGAGGTCAAAAGTAGGGCATCCCGTTTGAAAATATTAACTTGACCTTGAAATAACCTTGAAGGTCAAGGTCAAATCTAGGGTCACCTTTGAATAGCCAGGGAAAAATTCTAAATCTTTTGTCTGCAGCATTTTTCCTCAAAATGCATTTTTCGAAAGTTATTGTGCTGTTTCCATACTTTTAGGACACCCTGTATAATATAACACCACACTCAGATACAAACTTACGAATTTGTCTTTGGTAAAATGGCAAATTTTCCAAATGAAATTTTCACTAAAGTATCATCAATCAATTCATTTGAGTAATCATCATGGATGATTACTCAAATAAACTTTTTAGATTGAATGAAGCTCACAAAAGAGCAGTAGAATTTCTTAATAAAACGAAGGAAAAACGAAAACTCAATTACGATAAACGTACAAATCCATCTAATTTTTCTGTTAATGACCTAGTCATGTTAAAAAGAGGTCAAAAGCAAAAATTAGATACCCCGTATACAGGTCAATTTAAAATTATCAGTCAAAATGGCGTTAATTCGACAATTCTAATAGAAAATAAGCATGTAAATGTACATAATAATAGGTTAATTAGGTATAGAAAAAATTAATATTTAAAACTAATTTGCAATGGTACCATACAATAAATTTTAATATGTATAAGCATTTTAGAATAAGCATTTAATATTGTAAAATTATTACTTTGTAAGAGGGGAAGGTGTACTGTCATTAACCGCTATTTGCAACTTTGCAATAAATGCAATATGCGACGGGTCAAAGATCCTAGATCCGGTCGCCCAAGCAATGACAATACATTATTCTTACTCAGCTAAACTTACATTATTATAGTTATAGAAAATAAAATTAGTCTTAACTCAAACTCTCTATTAATTAACATCAAAATACACCTTAACCCCAAAAGTTAATACCAATTATTATTAATTTTAGGAATTTGTATTTATTGCAAAGATGTTAACTATTTATTATATTTTAAAAAATATATTTTGAATTCAATTAAAAATTCATAATGAAAAAATACCTATATACTATATACTAAAAAAGTATGTATAGTGATGTTAAGGTTTTCAAAAATATTAATATATAAACATTTACAAATAATTATGTCTTTATAATTACTTATTAATTATTTTATCAATGTTAATATACTCAATTCATTTCAAAATTAATTTTAATTATCAATTACTCAATCAATAAATGTATATATTCATAACTTTTTATATTGCTTTGTATATAACATAATATAACAGTTTCAAATAGATAGTGAAACGGTTCAATTTACTCTGTATCAAAACGAATAAATCTAAGTCACGTGACCATTGTCTTAAAATTCCATATTCCATACGTCAGTTCTTTCTTTTAAATCTCAACCGTTGAAGAGATCACTTCGTAGCTTCGTTAGCTCGTTGGAAGATATTATTAACAATCGTGTAACTTTTGGAAAGTTAATCAACGTGGAAGTTGGATTTCGTTAATAATATTTATATAGGGTTTATCCCGTAAGCAGCTGTGTTGGATTTTATTTCACGAGGAGACGCTCACTTAGTTGGGTAAGAATTGTTCTTTGTATAATTTTCTGTGATGATTTGGGAATTCAAAAATATTTACATCGAAATATTAATCAACTTTTTAGGCTTCTTTGAGCCGGTCCCTCATCGTCTTATTATTTGGATTTGGAAAATATAAGATTTTGGAAGTACGACAGACGGGCATGGTCATAGATTATAACACCCCGATCTTGGGGGAATATTTTGTTGACAAAATATACGATTGGACATCCTGCCTCCCCACCCTGCTGAACTCGTTCTACTATCACCACGCTCCGTGATTCTGTTAGCGGAGTAGAGTGACATAACCTTGCTTAGTTGACAGCTATTCTGAGACAAGACATTTGTTGATATTAGGAGGACTACACACCGCCGACACCACCTCAGTGCCCTAAAGAGCTAACAAAGAACCGCGTCGTAGGAATATATACCTAGTTCTAACACCTCGATTAAAGATAAGTACCTCGCCTCTATATCCTTCACTGTTTATTTGATATCTGTATTGTAGTGCATATAATTTAATTTGATATTAGTTTTAAGGATTGTGGATTTATAAATTACCTAACTGTACACAATTTGCAATTGCACTTTGGGGGATATAACTAACGATATTTGTGATAAAAATTTGACGTTCAACCTTATATATCTCATTGATTCTCTCATGATTAGTAAATGATATACAGAGTTAACCTGTAAGTTTCTTTTATCATCAGTCCCTGCAGTGAACGATAGGCAAACAGTTTATTAATCAATAACTTCCTTTTCACAGGTAACCTTGTGTGCTCTGACTTAAGACAAATTCTACCCTGAGATTAAGAGTACTGCCTTTCCAGCTATAAAATTTATTGACTTCTGACTAGTAGAGTTGTAGAGGCCGGAATAGCGTAGCAGCATATAAACAGTATTAATATCAAGTAGTATTTAAGAAATATTTGAGTTTTTAGAATTTTTGCATTACGTAGTTAAGTAATTTTTATACCGACTCCACACTCGCGCCAACCTAACCCGAGACCTAGATAAGGGCTTTTCTCGGCTCCTTCACAATCTCATGACCTCGTGTAGTAATAGAGATCCCTACGATTTAATTTACAAGAACATACCTATAGCAACTCTCAGCGACAGTTCTCGGCGAGAGTGTAGAGTCGGCATTAGATTAAATAAAATAACTTTCAATAGATATCAGTTAAGATAATAATCAACAAATTTATAAAACTGTATCTATCTTTTTCAGAATAGGCATTTAAATAAATAGCATAAATAAACATAATATAAGCATACCATTTTGGTATTATACTTACCACTATTGCATTCTTCATTGAGGCCATAAAGGCACTTCCTTTTTTTCTACTAGCATCTGAATTTGATCTATTCCTAAAGCCATGCTTGTTTGGACTTGAATCATCCAAATTTTTTCGCTCTGTAGAATTTGATCTTGAATTAGAACCACTTTTACTCTCAAACTGCTTTGCTTTCTTCGAGTCACCTTTAAGGCCATGTTTATTTTTTTCCTTAGATTTATGTTTATCCTTGTGTTTCGATTCTGATTTGGATCCCCAAGTACCAGATCTTGGTCTAGGTATATCAATGTTAACATCTTCAGTGGAGGTCGTAGGTAGAGGTTGAGATCCCAATTCCTTTAGCAAAGAAAACACGAAAAATAAATTTTATTTTGCTGTGAATCAACACATTTTTATAAAAAATTATATACATTAGAACCACAATTAACCATGTATGGTTTATCTGGTATGCGAATTATTATTATCTACGTGATTAGGAATTTCCATGTAGGTATTTTTATTTTTATTTATTTGGATACGTGCAAATTGTTGAATTGTAACAATCAGTATGCTATGTCAACTTATGTTGTATGTATTTACATAGGTACACACATATAAAATAAATTATTACATATTTTAGCTATCTGGTTCAATTACCCGTAAAAGGTCCGGTCCCACGAGGCAATAATCTAGGTTTTACTGTATTATAAATACAGGGTGTGGCGTTTTTGATGCAGAAAATTAAAAACCTAGACTCTTGACAATAAATGAAAATAATATATGCTACCATAAGGCGATTATGAGATTTGAGTATCAAAAATATTTTCCAAAAAATTATAAGAAGTGACAAAATGTTAGTGCCGGTCCTGTTTAACATAGCGCAAAAACATTGACCTAATCCGCACTCCCCACGACACCTGTGGAATGTCAGTCAGTGTCAGGACGCTTTTGACTTGCGGGCGAATTGCTGCTAAGTTGTGTCAAAACGATCGCGCTGCTGTTTAGACGTTAAGTGTTTATTAAAGACGTTTCTTATTTTTTATTTTTTAAGTTATTGTTTTCACTAAATTGCCAATGGATAACGAGGACAATAATAATACGTTTATTACTATCGAACGTCCTGACATGGTGATAGTTATAATAGCGGTAAGTTTGCATCTTTTTTGTTTGTCGTGATCCAACCTATCACAATAGTAGTCTTTTCTGTAACACCATGTACTTTGTTTTTACAAACCTCTTGTTTGGGATTGCACATTATCATTTACAGTGAAATAACTAACTGAATTTTATGTTTATTTTTCCTTTTAACTAAAACGAGAGGATTATATTAAACTGGCCAAAATTATTTATTATTGCATTAAAACATTTTATCTCTTTTGCGTGTATTTCATACATTTTAATTTGGCAACACTGATTTGCGCAAAGGCTCGAGTCGTCTGTTAAGTTCGGTTCAGCAAGCGTGCGCTGATGTTAATCGAATGGCATGACATATTTTGACCAGGACCGTACTAAGATGTATTTCTTCTCTACAAAATTGAAGTTCAATTTTCTTGACAAAACGTGTATATATTAATTTCTTATATAAGGCTTTTTTATTGCATATATTCCCAGGAATCTGCATTTTATTTTTTCTGCACTAAAGACGCCACACCCTGTATAGAAAGGCAGATTCTCAAATCATAACTTCGAGATGTTGTTTAATAATTTTGTATCTAAAACACTTATTGAAATAAATATAAAACCATTGATGTTCCAGATGCAATGTGATGAAACTTGGGCTAATTTCGCAAGGTAAATATTTTATAAAGTAATATACATATAGTGTTAAAAAAACTATGAGTAAAAAAATAAGGGGATTCCATTCATAAACTTACATTAAAATCATTTTTCTCATTATTATTTTTCCAGCAGTATTTGTAAGAAACATCTATCATTTGAAAAAAAAACATTTTTATTTTTACCATTACACAATGTGTCTCAGAAAAGTTCACCACTCAACTACGGACTCCTGACATCAAAATAAGACTACAATATATAAACCAGGTTACCTATACATGCACAAAATATACCTACTAAAATAGGGCCTGCTGAATGTAGTACCTCCCTCAATATACACCGTTCACCAGGTATCTTTTGTATTTTAAGAAATACAGTAATAATTGAGCAAAAAGGTGTAGAATTTTATACCGATCACAAATTCGTTTTTTAAATTTAGAAAATTCCGAATACTTCGGGAGATATCCGAAAGAAACCGATTCTATGCTATTTCTTTTTTTATTCATTTCATTTGTTTTTCAAAATTTTAGGATATTAAATGATGCGAGGAATCGATTTTTGTTGTCAATATAAATGTATCTCTAAAAATGTGTGCTGAGCGGCAGTTGATTTTTATTTTTGTTATGGACGCCATATTGAATTTTTGCCTCGTTAGAAGAAAAACGGAAAGTCTCTTTCGGTGGTTTCCCGCTCCACGGCACCGGAACATGGGGGGTAGGTGGCAGTTGATGCCATAACGGATCTACGTCGGGATTGTTCCCCACTCCATGGCACCGGAACGTGGAGGATGGATGGCAGAGGGTGCCATCCAGGGAGTTCTAGCCCCACATTGAGCGCCATGTGATGGTTCGCCGCTCTCGGGCCCCACCGGGTGGTTTTGGTGGGCAACCTCGTCACGCTGATTTAATGGTGGACCATAACGGGGTAGGTCGTATTCCCCCTCATGTTCGGTGGGTGCACCCGAAGGAAGTACCGAGTCGGTATCAGGAACTCTCGAAGCAGCGCACCTCAGAGCATAGGGCACTGCACCGCGTACTTCGGAGGACTACCGGTGTCGCGTTGGCCCCTCGGGTTCTCCCCGAATCATGGAGATGGGATATGTGGGTATGGAGACCATGTTCTCCTCTTTCACTCGGAGTGTCGGGAGCTCATTCGCTGGCAAACAAGTGTGAGGGCAGTCCGTGTCACCGTTGGCTTCCATCTTCACTACCCCGCTAGGTGTAGCGATCGTGGTAGGTAGACTTTGGAGCGGTGAGACCCTCCCAAGATGGACTTTTTGGGCCAAAGACGGAAAATTGGGAAACAAGGGCGAAAAATGGCTTACGGAGTCCTTAGCTCTAGATGGATCGTTCGCAGATTAACTGGGGTGATAAACAGCGTTAAGTAGTATTAAGGTTTGATGGTTCGAACGAGATCGTGCGGACACTTTCAGCGGAATGAAGGAAAAATGAAATCCTTTACGGGTTTAGCGGGCCGTTAGTCGTCACACGGCCACTCTACTGTGGTTGGAGGGTTCGGCCGAGATCGTATGGGCAGAACGGCTTAAAACGTGGAAGACGTAAAATCCACGTTTCTCCTATAACGGCGTTATGTGTCATACGATTCGAACCAAACTTGAATGAGATAATGTCGGCAATTTAGAAGTGCTGCATTTTATTTTTGTCCGAATCGCTCGAACGGTTCGTCTGTTATTAGCAATAGCGTCCTTAGACCCGATGGAAAGAGGAGTGAATTTTTTTACGTATGTTTCCAAATCGTATCGTCCTGAAGCGCGCCGGGGTTCGTCGGCAGGTTGCGATCGTCGCTGCAGTGGCTACTGAGCACGCTAGTGGCAGACCCGGGCGAGATCGGCCGCGGTGTTTGTAGAATTCGAAACATCAGTAAAAAGTGGATTCGAAGCCGACACCCGCGCTGAGATGCGGAGTCGGTGATTTGGGTTTCCGACGGCATCGGGTTCGATGTCGGAACGTGGTGGAATCATCGGTCGCTTGACGAAGTCGGCGACTGGATTTTCGACCGTGGCGGCTTTTTTGATTTACCCGAAAAGTAAGGTGAGGTTGTGTGTTATCTCGCCTTCTCTCGGGGATCAGTTCCACATACATGCAGGATGCTGGGATAATTTAAAGTGTTGAAAAACCCTGGAGGGCGCTCGAAAGCTGAAATACGACAATTTGAATTTTCTCTATTTTCCATCTGGCTACAGTAAATCTAATATCTACAATACATTACTTTTTATAATTCGGTAACAACTATCTACAACTTACTAGCTAAAGACATGCACACACGTTACACACCGTAGAAAGTTTAATACACACACTAACAATTAGGTATATCTTATACAGGGTGGCGCAATTAAAACAGTCCACTTGAAATATTTTCATTGCAACAGGTTTTGCCGGAAATCCCCGAAACAGGTCGATTTTGCTTTCAAGGGGGTCTTCTTTTGATCATAGATTCATAGATGTAGGGTCATTCTACTAAACGGGGTGGCAATCTCTTCAAAAATCTTAAATGGCACGGGGGAGTTAAGTGGCACATCATTTCAATTCTCTTTACAAACATGCTGACATTTTCTTATTCTGCCTAAAAATTAATGTAAAGAAACTGTTGCAAGTGTCAATGAAATAAATCGGAAAAGAACTTGAACTAGTAATAAAAAAACTCACCGGATACTAAAACTGTGAAAAATGAAATGGCCCGGGTAACTGCAAGATTTTGTGGAGATTTTTGAAAACGACGATCAGATCCCAGAGAATGATGTATTTTTTCAATAGGATGCAGCTGCTGTTCGTAACTTTTTGAATCAACATTTTCCCGAACACTGGATCGGTAGAAGGGATTTCATTGAATGGCCTGATTTTACACCAATGGACTTTTACTTATGGGGTCATTTAAAAAGTGTTATTTATAAAACGAAACCTATCTCTGTACAAGATCTTCGCCAATGCTACAAAATGTTCGGGAAAATGTTGAACAAAAGTTTTATTACTGTATAGAAAGAAGTAAATGGATCGCAATTTAAACACTTTATAATTAATTAAAATTTGTTTGAAAACATTTTTTTTTCGATTTATTTCATCTTATGGCAGAACAAAAAAATTTCAGTATGTCTGTAAAAGGAATCGAAATACCTTTAAAATGATGTGCCACTTAACGCCCCGTGTCATTTAAAATTCTTGAAGGAGTTGCCACCCCGTTTAGGAGGATGACCCTGCATCCATGACTTTATTATCAACATATCCCCCTTGAAAGCAAAATCGACCTATTTCAGGGTTTTTCGGAAAAACCTGTTGTATTGAAAATATTTCCGGTGGACTGTTTTAATTGGGATACCCTGTATATACAGTATGTTCACGGTTAGAGTGCAAAAGGGGGAAAATATTTTTATTTTTCGTTATACGAGAAAAAGGCATTCTTGATTAAAATACGATTGGTATGGAGAACTTTCATCGTCCATGTACAGGGTGATCAGAAAAACGGTAAATATAACAATCGTTCAAAAATAAACTGCCTTTGTTTTTAACAATACAAACATATGTTTTAAAGGAAAGTTGCTTAGAATTGAAATTTATATTATAATTTCAATTTATGTATGAATCGGCCTACTTTGATAGAAATGGATAATAAAACATTTTTATTTTTCATTTTACCAGAAAAAGGCATTCTTGATTAAAATTTTTGCTTGTCTTTAAAATACGATTGGCATGGAGAACTTTCATCTTCCATGTACAGGGTAATCAGAAAAATCGTTCAAGAATAAACTGCCTTTGTTTTTAACAATACAGACATATGTTATTAAGGAAAGTTGCTTAGAATTGAAATTTATATTATAATTTCAATTTATGTATGAATCGGCCTACTTTGATAGAAATGGATAATAAAACATTTTTAGTTTTCATTTTACAAGAAAGGCATTCTTGATTAAACTTTTTGTTTGTCTTTAAAATGCGGTTGGCATGGAGCTTTCATCTTGCATATACAAAGTGATCAGAAAATCGGTAAATATCACCAGACTTAACACCTTGCGACTATTATCTTTGGGGTACTCTGAAAACAAAAGTGCATGCTTCCACATCGAAGACTATGAATAATAACTTGTCTGTGTAAAGTTAGAGACATAAAACCGACTTTGACTAACACCGATTAAATCCGACTTTTCCTGGAAAGGTGGAAAGCCCATTTTTCCACAAATACCTGACATAGAAGCTGAATATTCCAGAATAAGACTTAGAAAAGGATTTACCACCGCTAACCGGAAATTGCCGATTTTGCCAAGCTTTCCTGGATAGCGTGGAGGCATATAGGGTGTCATTTTCATAGTAGTCAAGGGTGAAGAATCGATTGCAACCAATTCCGAACCGATCCGATTAGCCATTCCCTAGATATAACCGATAAATCACTAGAAAACGGGATTTATAGAAAACTTAAACATTATTTCATACCAGGTGTGTGTATAAAACACCTACACCGACTTTGACATTTTACCCAGATTTTCACCCGGAGTTTCCCGGAGTTAGGATTTGGGGGGAACATAGCAAGTAACCCTCCATTTTTAAATAAACTAGAGGTGCACAACCGATTTTTGATAGTTTTATTGCAATCCGAGCTACCGTTTCCGAGACAGGTTATCCCTATCTACCGATACTGACTTTATTTTATTGAAACGTCTGGCTGGATTGTAATAAGCTATTAGAATGCCGTTCGATACCGGCTGCAATAACCTGCCAGCCCCAGGAAGACCTGAAAGATCCGCAGACTCCAGTGACGACGAACAGCAGCCAGCAAAAGTGAGCTGGATTTATACGCTCAAGAAAGACGAGCTAATTAGAGAGCTAGAAAAATCCTCTTTAACCACGAAGGGGACGCTACCGACACTAAGAAAAAGATTAGTGACATTTTTCCGAGAGGGTTATCCCAAGCCAGGGAAAAATCAACCCAACTCATCTGCTTCTTCCGGACCCGATACCGAAAAATCACCGCGTTTCCAGCCGCATATGCATTCCACCCGGGAAGCCGTAAAAAAATACAGCACTGGGGATGTAGCTATGCGATAAAGTCCGAACTTGGAAACTACAATTCAATGGGAAAACCGACGCCACCGAATTTTTGGAAAAATTCTATGAGTTTCAAGAGAAAAGCAATATTTACACAGCTGAAGTATTACCAGCCCTGTTTGAAGTTTTTTCAAAGAAATGCACTGACATGGTACCGAAACAACCGAGATTCCTGGACCACATGGGGAGAATTTTTAACCGATTTTTAATTACATATTTTATTTACCGGCAAATTACCAAGACTTCTTGGAGGAACAGATACAGCGACGCAAACAACTTAATCTGCCGCCACGGAGGATTTTCGCGAGAGAAAACCTTGCGACGATTATATGCGAACTTGCTACCAGAATACCGGCAATATATAAGACAGAGCGACATCGCGAATCTAAGCGACTTGGTAGTCCGCATTGATGAATTTGAGACTTTAAGTAAAGAGCTCAAGTACCGAAATTCATCACCAGGGTATAATACAAACCGAAAAGAGTTGCCGCCCCCAAGAAACCGAGAACCAGTCAACCCACGACCGTCATGTAAACCCAGACCGGCGAAGAACATAGATTCCAGGCCAGAATCTGTCCCGAGAGACCTGGTGAACAATCCCCACAATCACGCGAACCGGCCTGTCACTACGAACCGGCGAGCCATTTGCTGGAGATGTGGTCAACCTGGCCACAACCGATTCGAATGCTGAGCTCCGCCAAGATTGTTTTGTTCCAGATGTGGACGAAATGGTGTGATGTCCCGCGACTGCAGATGTAACCAGCCTTCAACATCTCATAATGCAGCCATCACCGGAGCCGATAACCGCCCGCACATACAAGTGAAAATAAAGAACAAATATTTTTCCGCACTTGTAGATACCGGAGCTTTACTATCTTATCTAAGTAATAAGATAGCCGACTATTGCACAGAACTAGGCATACCGTTTCAAGAAATAGTAACACCGACTACCGTTTTGGCCAATGGTCAATGAGTATCCGTTCGTGGTGGATATCAGTTGGAGTTTTCCATAAATGAAACCAAGTTTTCCCAATTAATACATCACTTACCCGATTTAACATCCGACGTGATAATTGGGATGGATATATTGAGCCGAAACAATTTCAGGATGGACTTATTAAGTAATACTATTTACTTAAACAATAAAGAACTTCATAGGGCACCACCGACAACCCCGAACACTCCTGTGGGAGAACTTTCCCTACAATTAACCGGAGATGAAGAAGCCCGACAATTCCTGGATGAGGAATTACCCAGTTTTGCCAACATCAAAGGTGCTACCAAGTTAATCCATCAGATCCGCCTTTCCCAAGCGGAACCGGTTAAACAGCGATACCGTCCACAGAACTCCCGAATGCAAGCAATTATTAACCAGGAAGTTGACGACATGGTGGAACAAGGAATAATCGAACCGTCATCTAGTCCATGGAGTTCACCGGTAGTAACAGTCCGGAAAAAGGATGGAAGTCCCATATTTTGCATCGACTTCAGGAAAGTGAACGAAGTCACAGAGAAATATAGATACTCCCTACCGTACATAAATGTCACCCTGGATAAACTACGCCGAGCCCGGTACATTTCTAGCATCGACCTGAAGCAGGGGTACTGGCAAATTCCCCTGTCACCCGAAAGTAAACCTGTCACCTCACTCACTGTCACCGGGAGGGGATTGTTCCAATTCAGAGTAATGCCGTTTGGATTGCATTCCGCACCTGCTACGTTTCAGCGTTTGTTAGACCGCATCATTAGCCCCGAACTAGAACCGCACGCATTTGCGTACCTTGACGACATAATTGTTTTGGGGGAAACAATTGAGGACCACCGGAAAAATATCAAAGAAGTTTTCCGCCGACTACGCTTGGCCAATCTACAATTAAATCCAGACAAATGCCAGTTCTGCAGGAAATCAGTGAAGTATTTAGACCATTTAGTAACCGCTGAGGGAATCCGCACCGATCCAGAGAAGGTGGAAGCAATATAGAAGTTTCCAACCCCGAAAAACGTCCGAGATGTTCGCCTTTTCTTAAGTACAGCCTCCTGGTATCGAAGGTTTGTACCGTCATTTTCCGAAGTAGTCACTGACACGACTACTCAGGAAGAATCATCGATGGAAATGGACTGAAGAGCAAGAAAAAGCTTTTACAGCTTTGAATAAATGTCTCATCGAAACCCCGATAGTAACCTGTCCCGATTTTGACATACCGTTCGTTCTACAGACCGATGCTTCCGACATTGGCCTAGGGGTGGCCCTGACTAAAAACGTTGAGGGAGCCGAACATGTTGTGGCATATGCTAGCCGCACCCTCAACCCTGCCGAGAAAAATTATTCCACCACCGAAAAGGAATGTTTAACCATCGTGAGGGGAATTGAAAAAATGAGACCATACCTGGAAGAATATCTTTTTACCGTCATCACCGACCACCAGTCACGCCCTTGGCTTCACTCCGTCAAGAGTCCAACCGGCCGTTTAGCAAGATGGAGCATGTTTCTACAATAATATGACTTCGACATCCAGTACCGCAGAGGAGATTTAAACCGGGTAGCTGATGCGCTATCTCGCCAACCCCTATCCGATTCTTCCACCGAAGATGCCGCCGAACTATGTGCTTTAGAGGGAGCACCAGAGTGTTCTTGATACCGGCACAAACAGGAAGAAGTCGAAAAGAGCCCCGAGGCATTCCCGGATTACTGTATTCGTAATGACCGGCGATACCGACACATTTGGGATTCTAGAGATCTGACCGAACCGGAACTCAGCGACCCGTGGAAGCTGTGTGTACCGAAGCCGATGAGACCGAACGTGATGAAAGAAAACCATGATGTTCCAACCGCAGGACACATGGAAATTGCCAAGATTATTGCCCGAATTTCCCAGCGATATTATTGGCCTGCCATGTTCCGGGAAGTCACCAGTTATGTAAGGAGTTGTCTATAATGCCAGCGCTATAAAACATCGCAACAACAAACACCGGGGAAAATGCAGCCGTCCGTAGTCCGACAACCCTGGGAAACCGTTAGCACCGACTTAATCGGACCACTACCGAGGTCCCGTAAGGAGAACTGATTTTTAATTGTATTCCAGGACCGTTCCAGTCAGAGTAAATTTGTCCCATACCTTTAACACACAAAGTCATTATTATAATCTCCGCCGACGTGACTGGCGATGTCACATAGGAAACCGGGTTATAAAACGTGAAAATCCGTTATCATCCGCTGTTAAAGGTTTTGCGGCCAAACTAGCACCGAAATATTCCGGACCGTACACCGTGGTCAAAGTTTCCCCTGTGGTTTACAACCTGAAATCCGACACCGGAAAGAGAATAGACAAGATTCATGTCAAAGATTTAAAACCTGTACCGTTCACGACCGAGCCTCAAATACCGTAATTAAAAATACCCGAGGAGAAAGTTCAACAACCGCAAAATACTATGAACTGTTAAATTTGCTATCTCCTTATGTTCTATTTTTTTTACCTTTGGTTTAAGGCAATGGATAGCCCCAGTCTAGAGGTACACCTAACCGCTACGGAAGAGGACGATTTTCTCCTGCTAGCGCTCGATGAGGCCAGCAACGAGCCACCGACCTATGAGGGGGATGAAGCACGAACGCCACCCAGCGTTCCAAATGTTTCCGTTTTGACCGAGGAACTCCCGACCCTGGAAACCAGCCCGACGAATCCAAACCGCAAAATATAATCGACCCTGGGGAAGTAGAAGGCCCGACATTGTCCCAAGACTTGGCAGAAGTCGCATTAAACCGCCGCCGAGTATTAAACAGCGCACCGCCACCCCAGCCGAAGACAATCCGTCAAGCATGAAAGGAACACGCGGTGTCCCGTACCCCCGAAATCCAGTGCTGCATCTACCTGCAGTCCGAGCACCGAGTCCGTATTGACAAGGCCACCCAGAGCGAAAACACCCCGACCGAGGATAGTTAGTAATAAAGGAAGTTTTCTTTTTTAAAATTTTGTACAAGGCCTGCACCCCGCAATAAAGAGTATTGTGGTTCCGGGGATGCACACCTAATTTACTTAGAGTTTCTAGTTTTGTTCTCTATCGTATAGAGTAAATTTAGAAAAATAAAATAAAATTCAGCCAGCCAAGAATAGCCAGTGAATTATTATATGAAATGAAGTTCATTTCATTTCCAACGTATCCACGTACCACATTGCCGATTAAAAATATTTTCCTGGTACATTTCGACATTTTAAAAAATGCAAGCCTTTTTCAAATTTAAAATGAAAAAACACAATAATATTATATTGTTATAATTTATCCAATACGATGACTGATGCATAGTTTTTAAAATATTTTAGTCTAAGGAAAATGGTTGTTTAGGTTTTATTTAATTAACAATTACAATTTTAACAATAAAAGCCTTTTGAAAAAGTTCCTGATCAGGAACGAAACGTCAAGAAAGAAATAGCTGCTGTTTCTTTTACCTCTTTTTTAACCGATTATCACACCAGAACCCAATTCCCAAGAAAATAAATATATTTTAATATTAGACAAAAGGTTCAAGAAGATTTCCACTTTATATATAATAATAATAATAATATCTCTACTCCTCATTCTAATTACGAGAATTAGCCCAGAAGTCAGAGACTTGTGCGGGAGACGAGGCGGCATATTATTATTACGCAGGCCGCATTTGCGCCCAGGAACGACTTATGTTGGTAGGCCCTAACCACCATTCAGTGCAGGAATGAGGGAAACTTGGGAAACCTCATTAATTAGGGGGGTGGTCAAATGCCAATCGGTGTCAATCTCTCACATTGACCCAAGCCAACATTCTTCCACCCTACCATACCTGCACAGAGGGCGCCAATCCTCGGTACAAGTATATATATATTGTTATGAAAATTATATTATTTTTGTGGTTTTTTAATTTATTAATGATGTTGATTTTAATTTTGTCAATTTTTGTGTTTTATGTATTGAGTGTTGCGTTGTTTTGGTTTTGTTTCTGTAATAAATTTTTTTCTTTTGATTAACTGTAAATTGTTTAATACTTTCCTTTCCTTTCCTTTCTTTTGTTTTACCTTGTATATTAAATTTTGTATCCCTTGCTAGCTGTTACTCAGATGTTTGTTTTATTTTAGATCTCAGGAGTCGGTTCTGTATCATTCATACATAAACTTGTTCAATGCAGCACGCCAGAAAAATAGTTTTTAACTTTTTATGCAATATTTATTTTAAATTATTTAATTGGATTATATGAAATCAAACTTCAACTGGTTGACTTTAGATTAGGAATGGCTTCTTATAAACTAAATTTTTGTGTTGAACAATAATAAAGAATATTTCATTTTTCTACCTTTTCTATCCTACTACAGTTTGTACAATACAAGGACCGGGCTTTTCTTTAAAAATTACTATATTTCAATTTTAATTTATACTATCTTAACCACTCGCCCGTGTATTGTGTCTTGCCTATCATAAATTATATACAAATTTTAACTAATACGATCTGACGTTCTTATATTAAAATGGCTTTCCCTTTTAGAAAGTGGTGCGAGTTCATCCAATTTTTGGAGTTTTTAAAACTAGATTTTAAATTGCTTGTATTTAATTTTGTTCAGGTAAGTCCTGTTATTTTAATTTATCCTCTTTCTAAGGTAAAATGTATTAATACTGTATTATTTGTAGGTTATAGCTATGAATTTATATTCTAGTGCACTTCATTTTCTATTTTTAGGTACCTGTTACTTATTATTTGCTTATTTCCTTGTTGGAAGCGCTGAAGATGTCCTTTGTACCATTTATGGGGCCACTGGAATACCTCTCTGAATACTGCTTTATACTGGTTACAGAAATTTTTCTTCACTAGCCAATTTTCTTTATCTGGATTTTGAGGACAAACGATTTTCGATGTTACTAGTAAGTTTAATTTACTTCCTGACTGTTTTCCTTGGATTTAATTTGAATTTTGTTGGAGCTGCTTCTCCTTTCTAGCTTTTTACCAAAAACCAAGCCGTAACTAATCAATAAATTTTTGTTTTTCCTGCTAGTCTTTATTTTTTTTTAAGGTCTCGTTACATAAATTCCCGTCTTTGAATGTCCCTTTTTCACAACACTTTTCACTGCACTTCTTGTAACTAATACATTTGTTACAATGTCCTTTTATTTTTAACATATAAATCTATTACTTATTATTAAAATATTCCTTATTTTATGTTCTTTTTTCTACGTCATCTTCTGGTACTTGTAAAGCCAACATTAGTTTTGACATTTGATAAAAATTATAATTTAATTTGACATTTGATAATAAAATTTCATATATGACTTCAGTTCATTTAAGATATCTTCTCTACATTTACTCCTCTACCCAAAATATGCATATCAGATTCATCTATGGATATTGGGCTTTTATTTGATATATGTCACTCTGGGTTTAAATTCTGTTTTCTCAATGTACTAAGTGTAAACAAGTGTCGATGTCATGCATTCTTTTGAATTCTTGAATCTTTCTTTGATTCTTTTATATTTGTGAATTAAATTAAAATTATCAATGTTATACTGTGATATTCTTTAATTGATACTTATTTTTATTCAGAGTCTTTATATTAACAATTTTATACTATTTTATGGTTTGTTATATTAATAATGAATTTTTATTTATGATCCAAAGTTCGGTCAGGTAATTTTTCATTCGTGATTCTTTGTGTGCCTTTCCAATTCGTTACAATATATTTAAAACTATTTCTTTCACAGTAAATTAACCAGTTTGAAACCATATATATCTGGTGGTTTTACTGACGAATAAACCTAGCTGTTTAATACATATTGCGGATATAATTCAATACTAGTCCCAGAATTAGTCTGCGGACAAGTTGCTTACCGCAGAATAAATGTCATATTTTGTTTAAACTTCAAGTCCTCTATTTCTTTTGGTCTAAAATCGGTAAAAGCACAATCATCTGAAATTATGACATGGATTTAATCCTATTATGGCTATATTCTACACTTAACGTAATAAATCCAGGACGTGATTGCACCGAATAGAATAACGCGTTAGAAATACAGTCCTGTTGGATGTCNATTAATAATAATAATAATAATAATAATAATAATATTGCTCATTAAACAGAATTTTCCATGATTGTGGACGCCATATTGTAACCGACATGATGTTTTTTTAAAATCACCAGACGACATTTCGATAGAGTTTTTAAATACAAAGCTTTTGACACGTCGAACGTCAATATCGATGCATTTTTATTCTGGGCAGCCCACTGTGGCCGTTGTATATATATTATGTTGTGGATGCCTTTATTATTTTTTTTATATGTTGTTGCTATTGTTATTGATATGATATGAGACTCTCTCAGCGTGTGGGTTCCTTTTTTATTTTATTTATTTTTATCTAGATTAAAATTTTATATATTGATTTCTTACTCTAATTTCTTCAAATGAAAGATATGTTGTAAGTTACAAAAATCGATATATTACAAGATTTTACTGGTCATGTTTTTTTTACAATTTACAAATGTTATACTCCTTATACTAGATTAATTAAACAAGAAATTTTCCCCCAAATTCTACTGTTAGAGTGCATAATATTTTTTTATACTCTAAGTAGTTCAGTTGATTGACAATGGAATTGTGCATTAATTACACATAAATGCAGTGAAATGTTTAATGTCGAAATTTATATAGCGCTCTATTTTTAAAATTTGCAAATTTGTTTAGCTAATTGTCGACACTTACGATCGTAGATTTATTGTTGGTTACTTAATCTGCATGTAACCTCGCTGCACTGTAAATTCTCCTGCACGTAGTCGCACTCGTCTGAAGTTCCTCGTTGAAATGACGTCTCGCCACGAAGATTGTCGAAGTTTTCTTGTATGTTTCTTTTACAAGAATTCCTCCAGATGAAACTGCACTGCACTATTATATTTTTTTTATAGATTTCACTTGTCACGTTTTATTTATGCTTGTTAACCTTGTTTCAATTTGTTGTTTTACAATTACTTGTGTTGATGTTGCTGAATAGCTTTTCGAACTTATGTCACTTCTACTAATGTGACTTTCAGACTTTTGACAGCTGTATCTGTTCACATTTCACCACCAAGATGACTTGATAAGTATACTGTTTTCACTAACTTGTAGATTTTAATTGATAGCAATTGTTTTTTCTAGGAGCAAACTAGCGATGTAACTGCTACAGGTAAACATGGAAGGCTGGCTACCTCGAGCCTGGAGATTAGTTTTTATAATCGTGAAAAACAAGTGAAAATTACTATATCAACAAAAATCAAACATTTTTGAAATTTTATTTATGCAAATACTGATTTTTGGACTGAATTATGATGCATGAAATTTACATTTTCAGCTTCCTTGCATTTTTTTTTCATCTTTTGACACCACTTGCACGTTTCTAGGTTAAGTTAAAAGTCATGCCAAAATTTTATTTATATTTACAAATTTCAACTAAATTTTAATAAATAGATTAATTCTCAGCACGTCTGTCCTTTCACTGTCTTTAGTACAACCTTTTTAACACCTTTTATACAGTCTTTACTCGTTTTTTCAGATGTAAACGAAAGAAATTTCAAAGTACTCCGATCCGTCAAGTATTATAAATTCTGCACGACAATTTGAACTTTGGTTGGAGTTTAAGCACAGTGTATGAAGTTATGAGGGTCTTTCACATTCTGCACACATGATTTTGCAGTCCTAATACAGTTTTACAATGAACAATTTGCAAATTCTAACGGAACAACAAATGTCAACATTTATATGATACATAAAAGTTTTCACAGATGCATAGGTTTAATTCCACACATACATTCTGGTTACAGGGTACACTATGCTTTGTTTACATACTAGTTTTATTGCATAAATCAGTATTACATGTGAAAAACCTTCATCATCCGTCGATGACTTGTCAAAATTTCACTATATTATTACATGTGCTCATGCCAGAACTTATAATAGACATTTAATATTGTAATATGGTTCTTTACTGTTCTTTATAACATAATTGTACTACATGAGTGCATTTAAATGGTTTTATGAATATGCACATTCACTTTTTGTCATAATTTTGAAAGCGAGACGTTTTATTGTGATTATATAATTCATTAGAAATTTAGCCAATAGCAATTACAAATTTTACGTAGTTACTATGTATTGATAAGCGATTATACTCTTGACGACGTGGTATAACCGTTTTGGTGTTTCGTCTCCTCCAACAATGTGAACTATGTCATGGTAACGATAGTTTTAACATTTGTCAATAAACGTCAAATAAAAAAATGGAACGCTTCGGTACAAGCTCTGAATTATATAATCGTATCGAATACCACTCGAGCAAACGAAAATATTCGATTATACTAACCTCCTCACTCGACGTATATCCTTAAAACACCACTCCAGCTACGCTGTCGTGGTGTTTCGCAGAATACGTCTCGTGACTCGGAAGTATAATCGAATATTTTCTATGCTCTTGTGATATTATAACTGATTATA
>NW_019417313.1:15253-22438 GCF_000390285.2 Anoplophora glabripennis | reverse complement strand
AAGAACGAAGCATTAGCCCGCACCAGCTCTATCTCTCTCGCACACGTCTATGCCATTGCCGTTTATATTGGCAAAATGACAGTCGGGCGAATCCAGTAGTTTATAAGTTCTATGGTCCCGTCTGGTTTCCTAACCTAAATTACTTACGGAATACGTCAAATATCAATTAGTATTTTCCTTCCATCGATCTATGGTTCGTTGTGATATTCTAACCTCAATTGGAAACGTCAAATATAGCGAAATTTATTTTGAAGTTTCAATCCGACATTCTTCGTGATTTTTAGATTTTCGTCGATTTGCGTTCGCGGTTCTTTGAATCTCCATTTCGCTTATAAAATGGCCGTAAGTCAGTGAGAAGTCCACGGAGAAAAAGGTATATTTGAAAACGCGAATATAAAGTTGCAAAAATTTGATTAAGCGACGAACGAAGGGAGTGAGGCTCGATTATGCCGCTTCGGATCTCGCGGAGAAACCCAGTCCGTCCGCCAAAATGGTAGTTTTCCAATCTGGCTTGAGCGCGTAGTGTCGTCGTTCACAGCTGAAGTAATCAACAATTTTTATAATGTTAAATTTGCATTTTTCTAACACAACGTCGTCTCGCAAAAGATCCACAATGAGATAAAATAGATAAATAACGACATCCCATGACTTGGAAGAGTTTTTAACCCCAACTTATTTCTATTGATTCTTAACTTTTGACATTTGGGGAGTACCTAATACGAATGCAATATAATAATTAACGAAGCAAATTGTACTAATACAAAGGTTGAAGGGTTTAGGTACTATGGATTGGTTTAAAATTATGCTGTTTTAGAGGGCAAGTACTTGCGTTAATTCGGAGGACAGGTATAGTAATCGTAGGCATATCAAGCGGTAGAGTTACGAAAATGTAAATAACAACCTAACCTAATAATAAGAAATACCTTTATATGTCGTGGCATAGCAATGTATTAAGGTTAAAAAAGGCCTAGTAAGGCAAAATAACGGTTTGCCGCGACCCTACAGACGTCTTTTACGTTTGGCGTGAAATTATTTTGACATAATTAATCTGACGTTACTAACGACATTCGATTTTTCTCCGGGTGGGCGTGTCTTAAAGCTTCAATCTTTACGGCTTGTGAAATGGTCGTCTGTGGTCGAGTGGATACCAAAAAGAGGCAAAATTAAATATGAAAAAGCGAAAGGAACGTTACAAAAATGCCCCCGGACGATTAAAGATGATCGAATGGACATCTCGTGCTCAGTCGCACGCCGTTCCGCGGTTTGCGGAAAAAGAATCCTGTGTGGCAAAGTATACGTTTTCCAGCCGGCGAGCGGGCGCATTTTAACGTATTTACGGCCGCATTTCGAATCCCGCGCGTGATTTCGCGGAAAGTTCTACATAAAAGGTTTGAAAAAGGCATCCGGTCGAAAATATGAGTATTTTCCGCGCGGCTTTAAATAAATAACGTAGGTAATATGGGTAAAATAAAAACTAAATAGAGGAAACCGGCCAGGCGATCGTCAGGTTTCATCGGAAAGTAGGCGTGTCGGACTATTGCGGTTCTCACAAAAATTGGGCCACGCCCCCAGTAGGGTTCCGGGAGAACCGGATTTTAGGTAGGAAGGAGCGGAAGGACCTCCACCGGAATACCCCTAAGCGACGTGGCGAACGTGGAAAAAATTGTTCATATTAATCAGATTAGTTTATTCATTTATTTTTTATTGTTAGTTTTTTAAAACAGAAAAAAATAATTATTTTAAAAAACAAAAGTTTTATCTACAATTAGTAACGTATCTACATACCAATAATTTATTTTAATACGTAATAAATCATGTAAAAATTATAACTTGTTTAAAAACAATTTTTTTGACGAAGCGTCCACATTGACATAAAAAAAATATGGTGACTAAAATATCACGTCGTTGTCATAGAAAAGCAATCTGTTTTCACTAAATTACTTTTCATTAGTTTCGCTGTGTAGCAGTTGATTAAAAAAATATATTTACAATTAGTAACGTATTAGTTAATATTTAATAAATCATGTAAATCTTTATTTTTTTACAAGTTCGGCTTTTCTACCACAATATAAAAAAAATGTGATCGCCTTAAAATAACAAGTTGATATAAAATCAACTCGCAACGCCGGCAGTGAGGAATACAACTTCATACGTAAATTCCGGGACCATAAATAAATACGATCTACGAAAAACAGTAAAATAACAAATTTTTGGTTTTTGAATTACAAGCCTTCAAAGTTGTCAAAAATAATTTAATTAATAACTTCATAACCCTTTTATCGATCGCGTTAAAATTTGGCACATTTATTTGGACTATTATGGCGTATTATTTTTTAAAGCTTCAGTCAAATCAATATACTGGGATAGTTTTCTCCGGCTACCTCTCCCTTTTAGCGTCAAAACTTTTGCATTGGTCGTATTTTTCTAAAGTGGGCAACAAGATCTAAAAGGTCACTTTATTTAAAAAAAATGTCTCTTGAGAAAATCGCCTACAGAAAGCCATTCTTGAGAAAAATGTCACGCATTTAAAACTTTGGAGTTCAGTAAGTAATAATAATAATAATGATAATGATAATGATAATAATAATAATAATAATAATATCTCTACCCCTCATTCTAACCATGANAAACGAAAATATTCGATTATACTAACCTCCTCACTCGACGTATATCCTTAAAACACCACTCCAGCTACGCTGTCGTGGTGTTTCGCAGAATACGTCTCGTGACTCGGAAGTATAATCGAATATTTTCTATGCTCTTGTGATATTATAACTGAAAATTTGTTAATTACAACATTTTAACGTATACTATTGACAAATATCCTTCATTTAAATTCATTACAGTAATCAACACCCTGTTTGTGTCTATTTCAAATATATTCAATCTTAAAATTTGTGTTTGTTCGATAATTTTGTTTCGGTGGCCGAGAAAAGAATCGATACAAAATTCCAATTCAAAATTCAAATCCAAAAATCCAATTTAATAAAACATAACAATATATACTGCTGAGGCAGTACAGTATTGGGGGTCATGGAGGCTTGCAAAAAATGTAATAAAATTTCTAGGGTCGTATTTAAAAAATGAAGTTGATGATCCTGGAGAGACGAAACGTTACATATAAAAACTGATTATGCCATCCGATAGAGGGCAAAAAGGGGCCATAAGAAAGTGTTCTTCTTTTTTCAATATCAGCTCAAACAAGACTGAAATGAAACAAAAACAGATTTCCAAAATTTCGTTTTTTTTTCAAATATTTCGAAAACCAATCATTTTAGCCTTGATTTTTTAGAGGCATAATGTTGGTCCCCTGATTACGCAACTTTGCCCCCATTTAATCTAGTTTGTATCTCTTACCGTTTTCGAGATCCCTATAGTGAGAAGCGAATTTGTAACAGCCTGTATACAGGCTGTTTCAGAAAGACCTCCCGTAAATACAGGGGGTGCTAGTACGAGAAGAAATAAGATTTTTTTGTCTTATGAACTATATGTGTATCTCCTCTTGTTTCCGAGATACAGAGCAACAAATTAAAATTTTTTATATAGAATTTTTACAAAAAAAAACGGTGCGAAATATTTTTATGATACTTGGTATTCCTGGTTTTTTTAAGGATGCCAAATACGCTGGTCTAATTATTTCTTGTATATTTCATAGAGGGCGCTAGTTATGCTACGTATTACATTGTAAGTTCTAATTTTGTTGAGGTTAGGTTTTTTACCAATCGGGTTCCATTTCTAATGTACAATTTTATTTTCTAAAAATAATGTACTCTTATTAGAACTTCCTAATGTGGGCCGTTTTCGAGAAAAAAGCTTTTAATTGATGAACTCTTACAATATTACGGTGTACAAAATAAGTGACTTTTCTCAAAGTAAGCTTATGTCAAAACTTATTGATGGATGTCTCGTAGCCAACGCATACATTCTTAGTAATATTTTAAACTCTAATTAACTTTATATCAAAATTTTAGTGACTGTAATTAGTCATTACTAACTACAGTCACTAATAATCGTCCTATCACCCCCTGTATTTACGGGAGGTCTTTCTGAAACGGCCTGTATACATATATATAATTATGGTGGGGTATGTCAGTCAATTTAACAAAAAAGACTCTTTATTCAGTTCAAACTTTCGAGTACTTTATTGTCTTCCTCAGGAACTCTATAACGGTTACAATATTATGAAAAAACTTTAAAAGCCCCAAACAAAAAATTATACGTACAAGTGTTGAGATTATATTATATAAATATAACGCGACGAAACATTGATCCATGTTATGAATAAAATTTTAAAAGTTACATATTAAAATCCTGTTAAAATTTAACTACAAAACTGATAAAACAACACATTTTTTAAACTAATAAATACCAAAACTATGCCTTGAGCACATGGTTGTAGAGGTTATGCATAGTGGGAGAAATGAACTACAAAGAGACCAGAGTGACCATAAAACAAACATAATAGACCTTTTTAGTAGTGACGTCAGATACGCCAAATAATAGGCAACCCCACAGTGCACATTGTCATGAAGAATTTCTCAATATTTTAACTAGATCGATTTTCGACTTTATGTACTTTGGACATAAGTGCCAAAAAATGGCTTATTTGCCATGACCTTAAATATCGCAATATTTTGGCAATATTAGAATTATTTAAGAAGTTTCAAACCACAAGTGACAAACTAATAGAATTATAAAATTTATATATTTAAATTTATATAACAATATTGACTTGTATAGTAATTAATAAATTAAAATTATATGATTGTTACTGAGCATGCGCATAAAAGATAATTTCCACAGGATATCATTTGGTTGTGGTCAAGAGTAGGCCAAGAGAAAATACGCTAATGATGAGGGCGATAACATATCAACAAGATCTCACCTGCGTATGAGGCTATTCTTTCCGCGCATGAGCATTAGGAATAACACGGTTAATGTTAAATTTTTACTTTATTTAAATTTAGGAATATTTTTTGCAAGTTTTAAGCACATTAGTGTTGGTTGTTCTTAAATACTACCAAATTCTTGTAAAAATAAATTAATTTGAAGTTGATCATTTTTATAGTATCTATGTAAATAGTACACAAGGGTCAGATTCGATCTGTACAATTTAACTATGACAATTTGTGGCGGGTTGTCTAAATATGTGACGTCACACTAAGAGTCTATTACAGAAAGTCAGG
This sequence comes from Anoplophora glabripennis, assembly GCF_000390285.2. NCBI lineage: Eukaryota > Metazoa > Arthropoda > Insecta > Coleoptera > Cerambycidae > Anoplophora > Anoplophora glabripennis. Next base: position 17,252 of record NW_019417313.1, on the reverse strand, counting down.
TGTTGCCAACCTACAATGTCAATACAACCTCAAAAATTAAAAATCACGTTGTTAAAATTGTTATTAGAAAAATGTAAAAGGTATGTGAAAATGACACTGAGGTTTTCAATATACGATCTTCTGTTAATACCCCTATCTATTTAACACATTTTCAAAAAAAATCTCTTGTGTAAATTGCTCTCACTGCACATAATCTCTACATCTTCAAAATTAATATAATGGTTAAAGTCCAACGCATGTTGCGTAAGCATAAATGAATTTTTGTTACATCTAATATCACTTTCTCTAATATAATCTGTATATAATATAATCTCAACATTTGTAAGTATATTTTTTTTTATTTCGGACTTTTAAAGTTTTTTCATAATATTGTAACCGTTCCTGAGGAAGATACAATAAAGTACTCGAAAGCTTGAACTGAATAAAAAGTCTTTGTGAAATTGACTGAGATACCCAACTAAATTCCAAAATTCTCAACTTAGACAGTCATCTAATAGTCTACTCTAACATATATACAGGGTGTAACTTTAAGTGAAGGTCATATTTACACAGAGGCTACATTTGACCTTTAGAAACACGTATCAATAGTTTATTTTTTCAAATTCCGTTGTAAAAACTTAATTTTTTTAAAACCATTTTTTAATAATTTTCCTACCCCGCCTCTGGACAAGCTAGTGTGATCTCAAACAACGGCACGTGTTAGTCGCAGCGCATATACAATTGACAACTGAACTATGCATCGTTGCCAAATCTCATAATTATTAAAAAGCAAATTTCACATCACACGCCGCCGCCGTGACGTACTGCTCTTTGGGATAATCCATCTGATATCGTATTCTTGCAGTAGAACGTTTTCTTCGGGCAGAAAGTAGGCTCTAATCATATCAGCTTTTTCTTGATGCTTTTTCATATCACTTAAAACTTTAAAAAGAAAACAAAATACACTGTACCGTCACTAAACACTGAAATAAATAACTTTATAAGGTTATGCACTTACACCACACAACAGTACTATACGAACAGCTTTTCACAAAAAAATACAGCCGAATACTAAAATAAGAATGTAGAGACGATATATTCGGCCAATCCCTTTCCGCCGAATTAACTTGGCATTTTGTATTTAACGTATTTACTCGTCATATCGGAACACCTGCAACCCCTTCGTAAGCGTATTTCTTAAATTCTTGTATGTAACAGTAAAACTAGGTCAGTGTTACAGGTCATTGACACTGACATTCAAAAGTAAAATATGCGCTACTTAAACAAACAGTAACATATAAACTAGAAAGGCAGGCAAACTCCGCTGACGCGGAGTTTGACCTTTCTCTCGGGCCTTCGGCACTCGGGCCGCGCGCAGCGCGGCCCGAGCACCGCTCCGCGGTGCTTTCCTCGCTGGTTAGTAGATAAACACCCTGTACTTTGATTTTTAAACACCCTGTATATAAAAGTATGATGATAATGTTTTTCAAAAAAGAGTAGGCCCCGTTCGAGAAAAGAATAAAGAAAGTTTGTGCCAAACTTCCAAAAAGGCATCTGGTTAGTAAATATAAAATTTTTCATCCAAAGACTACGTAGGTAAGGCAGAAATGGTAAAAAAATAAATTAAGACATCTGCTTGATAAATATATATAAATTTTCATTAAAAGTAAATAGACAAAGCTAAAAGTGAAAAGAAATAAAACTGCCCTTAATTCTATAGAACACCTATAGTACGATCGTATACGATGCAAAGTAGAGCAAAAAATTGTCGGTCTTTTATCAAAGGAAAATCGTGTCATCATTTTTAGGAGGCGTAAGATGAACCGTTTCAAATTTAAAATGAAATTGAATGTAAAATCTGAAATACCGCCGCATACGCACTGTGTTCTGGTACTAGCTGTAGTCGGCCAGGTGCATCGAGTGTACGAAGTGGTCGGTTATACGTCAAATACTAACCTGGCGAGCTTGATCGTAGAGCAGGGAACAATAAACAGTGGCGCGTACAGAGGTGAAATGTAGT
>NW_019417313.1:0-10500 GCF_000390285.2 Anoplophora glabripennis | reverse complement strand
CCCCACAGACGTCTTTCGCGTTTGGCGTGAAATTATTTTGACATAATTAATCTGACGTTTCTAAAGACATTCGAATTTTCTCCGGGTGGGCGTGTCTTAAAGCTTCAATCTTTACGGCTTGTGAAATGGTCGTCTGTCGTCGAGCGGACCCCAAAAAGAAGGCAAAATTAAATATGAAAAAGCGAAAGGAACGTTACAAAAATGCCCCCGAACGATTAAAGATGATCGAATGGACATCTCGTGCTCAGTCGCACGCCGTTCTGCGGTTTGCGGAAAAAGAATCCTGTGTGGCAAAGTATACGTTTTCCAGCCGGCGAGCGGGCGCATTTTAACGTATTTACGGCCGCATTTCGAATCCTGCGCGTGATTTCGCGGAAAGTTCTACATAAAAGGTTTGCAAAAGGCATCCGGTCGATAAACATGAGTATTTTCCGCGCGGCTTTAAATAAATAACGTAGGTAAAATGGGTAAAATAAAAACTAAATAGAGGAAACCGGCGAGGCGATCGTCAGGTTTCATCGGAAAGTAGGCGTGTCGGACTATTGCGGTTCTCACAAAAATTGGGCCACGCCCCCAGTAGGGTTCCGGGAGAACCGGATTTTAGGTAGGAAGGAGCGGAAGGACCTCCACCGGAATACCCCTAAGCGACGTGGCGAACGTGGAAAAAATTGTTCATATTAATCAGATTAGTTTATTCATTTATTTTTTATTGTTAGTTTTTTAAAACAGAAAAAAATAATTATTTTAAAAAACAAAAGTTTTATCTACAATTAGTAACGTATCTACATACCAATAATTTATTTTAATACGTAATAAATCATGTAAAAATTATAACTTGTTTAAAAACAATTTTTTTGACGAAGCGTCCACATTGACATAAAAAAAATATGGTGACTAAAATATCACGTCGTTGTCATAGAAAAGCAATCTGTTTTCACTAAATTACTTTTCATTAGTTTCGCTGTGTAGCAGTTGATTAAAAAAATATATTTACAATTAGTAACGTATTAGTTAATATTTAATAAATCATGTAAATCTTTATTTTTTTACAAGTTCGGCTTTTCTACCACAATATAAAAAAAATGTGATCGCCTTAAAATAACAAGTTGATATAAAATCAACTCGCAACGCCGGCAGTGAGGAATACAACTTCATACGTAAATTCCGGGACCATAAATAAATACGATCTACGAAAAACAGTAAAATAACAAATTTTTGGTTTTTGAATTACAAGCCTTCAAAGTTGTCAAAAATAATTTAATTAATAACTTCATAACCCTTTTATCGATCGCGTTAAAATTTGGCACATTTATTTGGACTATTATGGCGTATTATTTTTTAAAGCTTCAGTCAAATCAATATACTGGGATAGTTTTCTCCGGCTACCTCTCCCTTTTAGCGTCAAAACTTTTGCATTGGTCGTATTTTTCTAAAGTGGGCAACAAGATCTAAAAGGTCACTTTATTTAAAAAAAATGTCTCTTGAGAAAATCGCCTACAGAAAGCCATTCTTGAGAAAAATGTCACGCATTTAAAACTTTGGAGTTCAGTAAGTAATAATAATAATAATGATAATGATAATGATAATAATAATAATAATAATAATATCTCTACCCCTCATTCTAACCACGAAAATTAGCCCAGAAGTCGGAGACTTGTGCGGGAGAGGAGGCGGCATATTATTATTAAGCAGGCCGCATTTGCGCCCAGGAACGACTTATGTTGGTAGGCCTTAACCACTATTCAGTGCAGGAATGAGGGAAACTTGGAAAACCTCATTAATTCAGGGGGTGGTCAAATGCCAACCGGTGTCAATCTCTCACATTGACCCAAGCCAACATTCTTCCACCCTACCATACCTGCACAAGCATAGCTAATCAGAATAGCACACATCGATTTAAGTACTGACGCCTTAAACCGTGCGGCTATCGACCGATGGGTAATGAAACCGAGGTAATGACCCATAACCAAGGTAATGAAAACAAGATCTTGATTGCTGTGGCTATCAGGTTTCGACAATATTAACAAAAAACCGAAAAACTCAAAATAACGAAAATTAATGATATTTTTACATTTTTAACAGTTCTTATGCCACATGTGCCATTTTTATACATAAAATGTGATCTAGAAGTGCGTTTACCATCTTGAAATATGATGTCACACATTACTACATCATGACTTAACCACCGGACGATCTTGAAGTCATGGCAACTGGATGACCTTGAATTCTGCTCAAGGTCATCTTGAAAAATATCCATTACATCCACTCAAGATAACTATTTGATAACCTTGAAACATTACGTCACATATTAATGATATGCAACCTTGAACAATAAGCCACGGCCTTGAAGACCTGATCACCCGATGACCTAGGGCTATGCCCAAGGCCATCTCCAAACCAATGTCAAGCAGCAGGAGATGGCCCCAGAATTGGCTGTCTTTCAAACGGCCTTGAAAATTTTACCACTGAATGACTGAATTCTGTTCAAGTCCGTCTTCAAATATTACGTCACAGCATTAATTTCCCATGTGACCATGAAATCAAGATTAGTAGAATAGCTGTGCCGATTCTGCTCCACAATTCAAGATGGCGACTGGAACAGGATCGGCATAACTTTCAGCCGGCTACGTCACATCGGCTGACGTCTGCGCGGTAGAGGTTGATGACCGTTCGTGCAGAACTAGAAGTATTATTTATGTATGGATCTATCATTAGTAGTAAGGTTGATGATTTAATTAAAAATCAAATACAGAAAGTTTTATCATTTATTTGTTCTTGTTTATTACAATTCTTATACAATATAACATGTTACAATACATTATTTTTATCAATCCAGGAATTATGTTTGTCATCGTAACCTAACCATTTGACAAAAACTTTATTTCCCTTTTTTCGTAACACCTTTTCAACTAAGTGGGCGTCAGGATGTTTTACTTTTTGCAATTCCAGTTCATAGAAGCCTCCTGTTATTTCTTTACCACTCTCATCCTGCAATAAATATGTTGTGGGATTCGTTAATCTTATTTTCCTAATGATAAATATTTCGCTAGACCAATTTGGTGTGTAACCTTTCTTAAAAGCTTCTCTATATTTGCTAATTCTCACATGGTCGCCTACTTTAAATTTTGTTATTTTATCAGCAATTTTTAAATGAGTATATGTTGACTTTAATAATGATTTCTCATTCCTTGATGTAACTGTATTTGGTTTCATCCTTATTGTAGAATGGACAGTGTTGTTATATCTATCAACAATTTTATCTAAAATATGAGTCCACTTATATTCTCCTGCTAAACTAAAAGAACGCCAAAGCATATTCTTTATAGTTCTAATGGAACGTTCCACAATCGAAGCCTTCTTCGTACTATAAACACTGTAGTGGTTAATATTATATTTTTTCATCAGTTTCTTGAAATTCTCATTATAGAATTCCTTTCCCATGTCAGTTTGCAGATTTTTCGGAATTTTTTTAAAACGTTGTAAAATCATATTCATTGCAATTGTAACATCTTGCGCTGATTTGCTTACCAGAGGTTTTGTCCATACGAATTTAGAAAAACAATTAATAACGATTAGAACATACTTATATCCATTATTTTCCTTTGAATATGGTATCAAATCAATTAAATCAGCTTGTATTAAATCATTCAGACCTTTTATTACGGTTCTACGTCTTCTGAAATTGATTCTGGCAGGCTTGTGTAATTCATTAACAATGTCTTCTTTTACACTTGTTGCATATTTGTTAAATTTGTTGAGATATTTCATATTGGATTCAAATTAAGATTATAGTATGTAAAACTCATTTCTATATATTTATCCCCACAGGAACTCGCAGAAAGAATTCCAGAAATAAATTATTGTTTGTAGTTTGTGGATCTTTTTCTCGAAATGAAATACTATCACCACGATGTAGCTGGATGTTGACTAGTTCTGACAAGGTAAATTCCTTCTCATTTATAATTGTTATGATATCATTAGGGTAACCAGTTACATTTTCAACCATAGCTGACTCGTGGAAGAAAACGTGACATGTTTTTATATTGGATATTAAATACTTCTTACTGTTTTCTTGAAAGACCGTGGACTCAAATGTTAAAATAACATTATAATATAACTCCTTCATTATGTTTCCTGCAATGTTTTCTAAAATTACGTCAAAATCTTCATGATCCGCAGATGAATGCTTTGGGTGACTTATATGTCTACCAAATTTATCGATTGTCATTTTTTAAGTTAGATTATTTACTCAATAATTTTAGATTCACGCAACTCTTCGATAATAGACACGATCTCGTTGACGTGACCTGTATGGCCAGCAGTTTGAGAGGAAACTAAAAGCCTTAATCTATCAATAAGTTCATTAGGGTCGTCCCAGTATACGTAGTCGATTGGATTATTCGAGGCTTCCATTAACATACCAAGACCTAACTTCTTTCGAGTTGCTATACTACGAGGTCTTCGCGGTGTTAGTGGTTGTATATTCAAAGCGGAGATGATTTTTTTATATTTGTAGGAACCATTACCCTGAATTTGTTCATTTTCAGAGTAGTTTCTTTTATTAGCATTCGTTCTTTTAACAATGTCTAAGTAGTTTTTTCTATCACCTTCTGTGAAACCAATTGGATGTTTCTTAAAAATTAACTCGTAGAGTCCAGGAGTCCCGTTATAAGTTAACCCGCCTATAATTAAATTATTACCATCGAATTGTAGAGCTGAATTACCAATTTTTAATTCATTATGATCGGGATCATATCTAACACCATATCTAAAGTCAAACTCATTATGAACATCACCAATCATTTTATGAACATATTCTCTGGGTAAAGGATCAAGTTGATTCAAATAATACATCATGGCGGGTGAATTACTAAAGTCTTGAATGTATTCTTTTGCATCTCTTACATTTTCAGTCTCTAGTTCCTCATTGTCTTCCGCATTATCTCCATCAGCAATATAATTATCATCTGAAGTTCCTTCGGCGACAACTGATGTATCTAGGAAACTTGGTGCATCAAACGTCATCGATCTATTATGTTTTGTTATCCTTTTCCTTGGTGAGCTAAACGAAAAGCTTGATTTCACTTCCTTTTTTATAGGTTCCTCACTTTTTATATTTGATTCTCCATCAAGTTTCTCGGCAATTGTTTGTAAACGTTTTGTGATAGGGAGAAACGATTGTTCTTGAACTATATGCCCTTCTTTCAGATCATTCAGCTTTTGCTTTACTATGTTTCTCCTCTGTATTAACAATTTTTTTACTTCAATTTCCTTTCTATTCATATTGAAAACAGCAAGTCTTCCTAACTGCAATACTTAATATAGATTCGTCATAGACATTAAAAACAGGTAGCGGGCTGTAGAAAACAGGTTGCAGGCTGTAGAAAACAGGTCTGCAGCAGCAAAAAACAGGTTGCAGGCTGTAGAAAATAGGTTCGAGGCTGTAAAAAACAGGTCTGTAAAAAACAGGTCTGTANTCTCATGCAATAGTGTCAGTGTATCACGTGCCGTATGGCACGTAGCACCGTCTTGATGAAACCATATGTTTGTTAGATCGATCTCATCCACTGCAGGCCAAACAAATCTCTTATCATAGCTCTGTATCGCCCACCGTTGACAGTAAGTGCCACTTCTTCCTCGTTTTCGAAAAAATATGGACCGATTATTCCGCCGAACCACAGTGCACACCATACAGTAACTTTTTCAGAATGTAGAGGGACCTCATGAATCTCCCGTGGGTTTTTGTCGCTTCAAATTCGGCAATTTTGCTTGTTAACAAAGCCACTTAACCAGAAATGAGCCTCGTCACTAAACATTATTTTTCGCCCAAAATTAGGATCGACCTCCAGCTGCTCTAGCGCCCAATTAGCGAATGCACGCCGCTGCCTATGATTGTTGGGCTTTGTTTCGTGGGTTAATTGCACTTTATAAGGGTGAAGCCCTAAGTCCTTATGCAGGATTCGCCAAGTTGTTGTCGAAGACAGGCCAAGTTCTTGAGCCCGACGCGGAATGGACTGTTGCGGATTCTCATGCACACTTTCCCGAACTGCAGCAATATTTTCAAGGGATCTTGCGTTTCTGATCTGCCACAGACCCAGTTGTTTCGAATTTGTTTATTAAACAGCGAATTGTGGATTCTGAAGGACGATTGTTGACCCATAAATTGCACGAAGTGCACGAAACGTTTGCCGAATAGAACATTGGTTTTGATAATAATTTTAACAATTTCGACGCGTTGCTCAGTCGTGTAACTCTCTATAATAAAATGCAGAGACTAACTGAATACGGCTGCCAAAGATAGCACCTATGTGACTATCGATTTCGTCATGCGGTGTTGCCAAACATCGAGCGTTACTATTGGAAAACCCTTTATTTCGCTAGACCAATTTGGTGTGTAGCCTTTCTTAAAATCTTCTCTATATTTGCTAATTCTCACATGGTCGCCTACTTTAAATTTTGTTATTTTATCAGCAATTTTTAAATGAGTATATGTTGACTTTAATAATGATTTCTCATTTCTTGACGTAACTGTAATTGGTTTCATCCTTACTGTAGAATGGACAGTGTTGTTATATCTATCAACAATTTTATCTAAAATATGAATCCACTTATATTCTCCTGCTAAACTAAAAGAACGCCCAAGCATATTCTTTATAGTTCTAATGGAACGTTCCACAATCGAAGCCTTCTTCATACTATAAACACTGTAGTGGTTAATATTATATTTTTTCATCAGTCTCTTGAAATTCTCATAGAATTCCTTTCTCATGTCAGTTTGCAGATTTTTCGGAATTTTTTTAAAACCTTGTAAAACCAAATTCATTGCAATTGTAACATCTTGCGCTGATTTGCTTACTAGAGGTTTTGTCCATACGAATTTAGAAAAACAATAACGATTAGAACATACTTATATCCATTATTTTCCTTTGCATATGGTATCAAATTAATTAAATCAGCTTGTATTAAATCACTCAGACCTTTTATTACGGTTCTACGTCTTCTGAAATGGATTCTGGCAGGCTTGTGTAATTTATTAACAATGTCTTCTTTTTTACACTTGTTGCATATTTGTTAAAGATGTTGAGATATTTCATATTGGATTCAAATTAAGATTATAGTATGTAAAACTCATTTCTATATATTTATCCCCACAGGCTCGCAGAACGAATTCCAGAAATAAATTATTGTTTGTAGTCTGTGGATCTTTTTCTCGAAATGAGATACTATCACCACGATGTAGCTGGATGTTGACTAGTTCTGACAAGGTAAATTCCTTCTCATTTATAATTGTTATGATATTTATTTTATTTTTTTTATTTACTCTTAAAATATCCAACGGGTGAAACCCACTTAAAGGATAAGTTTTAGTACAAAAAAAATACATTAATGGAAAGAGGCACTAAAAATATATCCTAAAAATTAATATAAAAGTTACAAAAGAATAAAAAAGACCAATACACAGAAACAATATCTTAAGGTCAAAAGTAATATATATAAGTCAAAGTCAATAAAAACAACAGTCAAAAACAATGAAAAAATATACATATTAAAATTAAAAGAAACAAGAATATACACAATAGACCTAATTAAAGTATGCCTTTACATCTCTTACATTACAAAAAGTAATATCAAAACCCTCCATATTATTACAATTGCTCAACATTTGATATAAAGGTGACTTTAATAATAAATTGGTGTGGGCAAAGGGTAACATAAATAGCGTATTGTTCCTAGAATTCACTCTGGGAACTCTATACGACAACTGCTGATTAACGGACTCGCACTTAATTTTGAAGTGAATAATTTTATAAAAAAATATTAAGTTGTGCATGGTACGTCTACTAGTAAGACTGTAGGTTAAACCGAGCACAGAATAATTTCTGTGGAGTACCTCGAGCAGGATATACCCATCCAACAGAAATGCGGCAGATTTAAAAAATCTTCGTTGGACCCATTCTAATAAGAAGGTATATGTAATATAAATTGGGTTGCATATAATTGAACCATATTCTAATTTGGATCTTACAAAAGTTATATACAATAATCGCAGAGTGGACTGGTTTCTGAAGTCTCGAGAGTTTCTCAAAACAAATCCGAGACTCCTATACGCATCGGCTAAGGAACCGTGGATGTGCCGCAAGAAACTCAGCTGCGCGTCAAAAATAATACCTAAGTCTTTAATACAATCAGGCCTCTTGAGAACACTGCCTTGCAATACATAATCGAATGTGATAGGCACTTTTTTTCTATGAAAAGACATAACATTACATTTGTTAATATTAAGAGGCAACGTGTTTTTATTACACCAATCATTAAGTGAAGCAAGATTTCTCTGGAGATTCTCACAGTCCAAAACAGAGTTGATCTGACCAAAAATTTTTACATCATCAGCGTATAATAAATAACGAATGTTTAGATCTTCCGCAATATCATTAATAAAAATATCAAACAGAAGAGGTCCAAGTATGGACCCTTGAGGTACACCTGATGTTTGAAGAAACGTATCTGATTTGAATCCACGATATTGCACATATTGGGATCGGTTACGGAGATATGAATGAAATAATTTTATTAAACCATTACATAGACCTACGTTGCTAAGTTTATTTAACAGTTTGGAGTGATCGAGTCTATCGAACGCTTTAGAAAAATCCGTATAAATGACGTCGACCTGACTTCCGGCATCAAGAGCTGCAGAAATATATTATGTCTTACACAGTAAGTTTGAAATTGTTGTATAAACCCGTGCTGTTCAGGGATAATTATGTTTGAAGTATGGGATGATATAAAATTGTGCAAAATAGTCTCAAACACCTTACAAAAATTGCTTAAGATAGCAATGGGCCTATAATTTGAGAATTCATTTTTTGCTCCTTTCTTATGGACAGGCGTTATACGAGATACTTTCTAGTCAACAGGAAATTCACCAGATGCAAGTATATGATTAAATAGGATAAGCAAAGGTTTGCAGAAGATTACAGCGCAATCTCTAATCAAAAATGCTGGAATTAGGTCAGGGCCCATACACATATTGTTTTTTAGTTTTTTAATTGCCTTTATAATATCGGACTCAGAGATTTTCATCAAATGTAATACATGACAATTGTTATTTTCCACAGTGTTATTAAATTCTTCAGAGAAAACGAAAGCGTCACAGAAGAATGCCGCAAATGTGTCAACGATGATATCATTAGGGTAACCAGTTACATTTTTAACCATAGCTGATTCGTGGAAGAAACCGTGACATGTTTTTATATTAGATATTAAATACTTCTTACTGTTTTCTTGAAAGACCGTGGACTCAAATGTTAAAATAACATTATAACTCCTTCATTATGTTTCCTGCAATGTTTTCTAATATCTTCATGATTCGCAGATGAATGCTTTGGGTGTCTACCAAATTTATCGATTGTCATTTTTTAAGTTAGATTATTTACTCAATAATTTTAGATTCACGCAACTCTTCGATAATAGACACGATCTCGTTGGCGTGACCTGTATGGCCCGCAGTTTGAGAGGAAAATTAAAGCCTTAATCTATCAACAAGTTCGTTAGAATCGTCCCAGTATACGTAGTCGATTGGATTATTCGAGGCTTCCATTAACATACCAAGACCTAATTTCTTTCGAGTTAAGGGTGCTATACCACGAGGTCTTCGCGGTGTTAGTGGTTGCATATTCAAAGCGGAGATGATTCTTTTATATTTGTAGGAACCATTACCCTGAATTTGTTCATTTTCAGAGTAGTTTCTTTTATTAGCATTCGTTCTTTTAACAATGTTTTTTCTATCACCTTCTGTGAAACCAACTGGATGTTTCTTAAAAATTAACTCGTAGAGTCCAGGAGTCCCGTTATAAGTTAACCCGCCTATAATTAATTTATTACCATCGAATTGTAGAGCTGCATTACCAATTTTTAATTCATTATGATCGGGATCATATCTAACACCATATCTAAAGTCAAACTCATTATGAACATCACCAATCATTTTATGAACATATTCTCTGGGTAAAGGATTAAGTTGATTCAAATAATACATCATGGCAGGTGAATTACTAAAGTCTTGAATGTATTCTTTTGCATCTCTTACATTTTCAGTCTCTAGTTCCTCATTGTCTTCCGCATTATCTCTATCAGCAATATAATTACCATCAGAAGTTCCTTCGGCGACAACTGATGTATCTAGGAAACTTGGTGCATCAAACGTCATCGATCTATTATGTTTTGCTATTCTTTTCCTTGGTGAGCTAAACGAAAATCTATATTTCACTTCATTTTTTAGGGGTTCCTCACTTTTTATATTTGATTCTCCATCAAGTTTCTCGGCAATTGTTTGTAAACGTTTTGTGATAGGGAGAAACGATTGTTCTTGAATTATATGTCCTTCTTTCAGAGCATTCAGCTTTTGCTTTGCTGTTTCTCCTCTGTATTACAATTTTTTTTACTTCAACTTCCTTTCTATTCATATTGAAAACAGCAATTCTTCCTAACTGCAGTACT
>NW_019417312.1:91764-95923 GCF_000390285.2 Anoplophora glabripennis | reverse complement strand
ATGGCGGGAAATTCAAAATGTAGCCAGCTAGGGCTCTGCCCCCCACATGCAAGTATACCTATGTAGGTATGCAGGTATCCCCCACGTAGGATTCCTCATTTAGGACTTTGCCCCTAGGGCTTTAACCCACCCGGGGCCCCCTTTTGCCTCTAGGGCTTCGCCCCACCTGGGGCCCCGCGTCACCTAAGGCTTTGCTCCCGGTGCTCCGCGTAGGATTCCCCACGTAAGCTAGCCTCTAATGCCCGAGTATGGCCCGCGAGGAACTTTGCCCCCGGGCCCCCAACGCGGCCGCGCTTGTAGCCGCGGAGTTCTTAGCGGTTATCAGTAGCCGGGTCTAATAACGTCGTATATGCTTGGCGTTATCAGTAGATGACGTCAGACGGAGGGTTCGCGGTGTACTAGGCGTTATCAGTAGATGTCGGGAGGATTCGCGGTGTTCTTGGCGTTATCAGTAGATGACGTCATTATCGTAACCTGCGGTGTTCTTGGCGTTATCAGTAGAATTATCGTAACCTGCGGTGTACTTGGCGGTATGGGTCTAATAACGTCGTATACCGGAATGATATATAACAGTTTAAAGTGCTTAAACTAAAGGAGCGAAATAGCGGCATGTGTTAAAGGAGGAGGGACATCCTTCTTCATCGGAATCTCAAACGTTCAAGACATAATGTAATAGTGTTACGTTATTTGCGTTAAATATTACAGTTGTATCAAGAAAACCAAAAGCCGTGAATAATAATTTATTGCAACTTGGGCCTGGTAGATATGATAACAAGTAATGAGCGCTGTCCGGATGTGATAAGAAATATCGCGGACAGCAGGCGACCGTTTTAAAAACTATAGGATAGTTTTATCATCATCCTGTAGACTGTTTGAAGCAAAAATATTCATTTTTAAAATTGAATCGTTAAAGTGCACATGTTGTGTTGTTCTGTGTTCTGTGTAGTGATGTGTCCTGTGAGTGATATATATACGGATACCTTTGCAATAAAGAAAGGTAAGTCAACATACATTTTCTATATAAAAACCAGGTCGAAAATTTTCAGTCGAAAATAATAATTTACCATAATCATTAAAAACCATTAATCTTAAACTCTTAACGAAAAAGTTCCATTTAAAGCATTAATCTAAACTACATTAAAATAAAAATCCACAGTTAAATAATACCAGAAACTACAAGAAAATATCAAAAACTTATAAACGGAAATAAATAATAAAATTCCATTAAACTTAAAAATCTTAACGAAAAAATTCCATTAAAAATCATTTAAAACTATTCATAAAAATATCAAATTATTTCAAAATCTACAGTTAAATAATACCAGAAACTACAAGAAAATATCAAAAATTTCTAACCGAAAATAAATCATAAAATTCCATTAAAAAATCCAATTAAAAAGCATTAATCTAAACTACATTAAAAACTTAGAACTTACTAGAAAATTTCTAACAGAAAATAAATATTTAAAAAAATAATAATTTTCCTATAATCATTAAAAGCATTAATCATTAAAAGCATTAATCTTAAAAATCATAACGAAAAATTCCATTAAAAAGCATTAAACTACATTAAAAACTTGGAACTATTCATATAAAAATTCACAGTTAAATAATACCAGAAACTACAAGAAAATATCAAAAACTTCTAACCGAAAATAAATCACAAAAAAAAAGCCATTAAAAATCATTAAAAGCATTAAACTACATTAAAAAACTTAGAACTTACTAGAAAATTTCTAACAGAAAATAAATATTTAAAAATAATAATTTACCATAATCATTAAAAAACCATTAATCTTAAAAATCTTAACGAAAAAATTCCATTAAAAACTTGGAACTATTCATAAAAAGCTACAGTTAAATAATACCAGAAACTACAGGAAAATATCAAAAATTTCTAACTGAAAATCATAAAATCAGATTAAAAAAGAAAATTTTTTTAAAAATCCTATAATCATTAATCTTTACGAAACCGATTAAAAATCATTAAATCATTTAAAACTATTCATAAAAAATCATATTATTTCAAAATCTACAGCTAAATAATACCAGAAACTTAGAACTTACTAGTCATATTATTTCAAAATCTACAGCTAAATAATACCAGAAACTTAGAACTTACTAGAAAATTAAAAAAATTATAAATTTAAAAAACAGGCTAAAAACTTGCACCCGAAAATAAAACCATAAAATCAGATAAAAATCATTTCAATTTCAAAACCCCGCAAATTTAATTTAAAAAAAACAGGAAAAACCCGCATCCGAAAATAAATCATAAAATCATTTAAAATGCCCCGTAAAATAATTCTAGAAACTTAGAATTTAAAAATTTTAAAAACGAGGTAAAAACCAAAAACCTATAACTGATCGTAAAAAATCAATCAAAAACCTATAACTTATCGTAAAAAATCAATCAAAATCATATTAATTCAACAGAAAAAGACACTAAATCATAAATTCAAAACGTGATGAAAAAGCTTTATCAGCCAAAAAACAATTAAACTGTTACCTTCGACGAAACTACTAACAGTCATTAACAAGTTGGCGATCGAATCTAAGGTATTAATTTTTATAGGCAGAGGAATGGTCCTACATGGAAATATACGTAAAATTGAGAGCGGCATGGAAAGGCGCGAATACAAGAAGATCATTTTAATGGCCAAAAGCAAATCAGAGAACAACAGAGACGCGGAGATCCGACGGGTAAGTTATTACTTGCATGTCGTTGCTTCCAGTTTCTGCATTTTTTCAGATCGCGTCGTAAATACAGATTTAATACACAGTCTTCTATACTGGCTTAGATCTGTATCGCGTCGTGTAGGGATCTATCTTAAACGATTACCTAAGGGTAATCATTGGATTTTTCCTTACCAACGAAAAAAGGGTTCAGCCAAACGCGAAAATACTTAAATCCGTTCGTGAACGCGAAAGGCCTTCGGGCTATCGAAACGAAAAAACGGCTGTCTTGTGATAGGAAATACGCGCTGTACTCCCAGCGCCATTCAAACATCTCGACGGCTGTGTTTCAAACTAAACAGATCCGTTGTGATGATAAGCGGCCTTTCAATGACTCTTTACCATTAAAAAAATATTCAAAATTTTTAATAATTTTCCATATATAATTTCTCCGTTTTATAAGTACAGTAAGACGTATTTTTTTATTAATTTTTACATATTTAATTTTTCGTAATTTCTCCGTTTTTAGTAAAGTACAGTTTTGATCTAATTTCTACGTAAAATACTGACTTTCATTTTTCTATATTTTTTCATAAAAATTTCTATATTATTTTTGACGTAATTTTTTCTATATATTTAGTAAAGCACAGATTTTCATAAAATAATTACGGTTTGAGGTAATTTTCGTAAAAACTTACCAACTGAACCAAGGAAACGTCACAGAGCGCGGAGATTATAGGGTGGGGGCGGTTCTTTGATAGCCATATGGGGCCTCAACAACAGCAAGTTGGAAGCCCCGGCAACTCAATTCCACAAAAATATGTTCGCACGTATGCGCACAAACGAAAGCGTTATCTATACATGCCCCTTGAAGGCGACGACCCTTATCTTATTAGGACTGGTATTACAGACGCCAAGGGCTGTACTCTCCCGCATGAAAGCGGTACCTGTCACGCTAACGTGAGGAAGAAAGTCGACCACCAGCCCAAATTCCCATATTCTTAACTTCGCAAGCACCACCTCCGTACACCTCAACAGATCAGCGAAGAATGAACAAGTACCGACATGTCTCAGCTAGTAATTTACTACGCGTATAAGGTGTCGTCATGTTTTACATCACGTTATTACGTTTTACGTTATGCTGTTATCACATTTGAAATAATTATCAGTTTTAAAAGGTGTTGAAACTTCTTCAATAAAGGCGAGTTTTTTAAAATATGACGTGTCGCATATCAAAAAACTACGCATACAAGGTCTTCTCCACCAGAGATAACGAGGAGAAGGTCGTGTGTAAAATTAAGGATATATCCCTTAACTACACAGCCTCACGACTGGTAAATTTCGATACCATAAAAGATATGGTGTTAGTCACTTCCGCCACCCCTGTATGCGTGGCCTCAAGAAACATCTTGAGGACCAAGGAGCAGGAGGTGATAACTGTTCGACAAACCAAGCTGTATAAGCCTCTCTCCGTCAAGAGAAG
>NW_019417312.1:87524-89987 GCF_000390285.2 Anoplophora glabripennis | reverse complement strand
TTCATTGATATTTTTTCATTTGTTCGCGATCGATGATATGCTTGCCCCGTAGTAGGTAGAAAGCACCCACTATCTTTTCGTTTTACTCACTTTCAAAATTTTTTGTCTTATACTTTTTGTGAGAATATACGCCCTATTTTTCTTAATCAAACACATCTTAATCACGTGACCTCTTTTCAGGCTCAAAATTATATCTCACCGACACCGGTTACCTGAAAGGTAATAACTACGCGCCCCCGTGCGATCTTCTAGCCCGCTTATCTTTGAAGTGTTAAGATCACAGTTTTCTTCTTCTCGTACTCTACGCTATTCAAGATGTCTAAATTTTCGATCGTCAAAGACACAATCCGCATGGTCCGCCGCTTCAATTTGATGGGGCGTACCTTGGAGTTTAAAATCAAGCCGGTGCCCGTCGGTGAAGAACCCGTAGGGTGGGTTAAAGAGGCTATCCAGCAGGCCGTAGCTAAAGGCGCCGAAGGTCTTAACCCCGAAGACCAGGTGTCTTTTTCATTTTGTTCGAAGGACTTTGCCAGAGGTGATGGCTGGGTCCGCTTCAAACCAGCTAAAGAAGTTACCTACGACGACGTGTGGGACGTCATCTCCAGCGTCTATCAATCCAACTCCGCAGGGCTAAACACCGAGACGTTCTGTCTGGGCGTGACCTCGGTGAAGATGCCCGTAGGGAAAGGGCGTGGCGAAAAGTATAACACATTCGACGAGGAGTGCGGCATGAGACGTGGTATTGTCGCAATAAACAATAAAGACAATTTGTGTTTGCCGCGCGCCCTCGTCGTCGCCATTGCACAAGTGACCAAGGACGCCGAGTATAGAAAGGTCCGTCGCGATATCGGAAAGATCCAGACACAAAGAGCTCAAGACCTGATACGGGTGTCGGGGGTTACCATCCCCGAAGAAGGTTGCGGTATCCTTGAGCTGCAGGAGTTCCAGCGGTATCTCACCAACTACCGCATCGTCGTGTACCAGTACGGCAGCAAAGGTCGCGACGTGATATTTAAGGGCTGCACAGAGGGCCCGTCGTTAAATTTGATTTATCACGAGGGCCACTATAATGTTATCACGTCACTAACGTCGGCCTTCTGCTGTGATTATTACTGCGAGAGGTGCCAAGTGCCATATAATACTAAAAAAGATCACAGGTGTGGTGGCACATGTCCGGCGTGCCAGAAGTCACCCGCATGCCCGGAAGACATCGCAGTAACCTGTACCGATTGTCAGCGTAGCTTCAGAGGCCGGCAATGCTACGACAATCATAGGAGCCAAGGATCAAAGGAAAAGAGCTCGGTTTGCGAGCAGATTCGCCGTTGCCCCGACTGTCTCAAGGTGGTAAAAAGGGGCAGAACCCATATCTGCGGGGAAATATATTGCAAGATATGCAACGTACACGTCCCCGCAGACCACCTGTGCTACATGCAACCCAACACAGGGAAGCCTAAAACCGACGGCCTTCTCTTCGTCTTCTACGACTTGGAGACGCGACAAGAGAAGGAGAGGTCGGACGGGTCACACCTGCACGAACCAAATCTCTGTGTATTCAAGCAATGCTGCGACACATGCCTCAACACGCCGCAGCAGAAAATATGTAGTAAATGCGGGGTTAGACTGCAGATTTTAAGGTGCAATGACCCCATTTCGCCGTTCCTCCACCACCTCCTCGTCATGAGGAAGAAATTCAAGCAGGTGGTGGTTATGGCTCACAACGGTCAGGCTTTCGACCACCAGTTCTGCCTGAATTACATCCTGACACAGACGGACCTCACCCCCGAACTCATCATGCGGGGTACCAAAATAATTTCCATGGTCGTGGGGAACGTAAAGTTCCTGGACAGCCTAAATTATTTCCCCATGGCACTGTCCAAGTTGCCCAAGGCTTTCGGCTTGGGCAATAATTTCAAAAAGGGGCACTTCCCACACCTATTCAACACCGCCGCCAACGCAAATTACGTGGGCCCCCTACCAGCCGCCGAATACTATGACCCTGACAACATGAAGCAGGAAGATCGTGCCAAGTTCCTCGAGTGGCACGAGGAACACAGGGATGACGTGTTCAATATGCAGCGCGACCTCGTCGAATATTGCATATCGGACGTGGAAATCCTGACGGCTGCATGTCTCAAGTTCCGACAGCAGCTGATGGCAACAGGAAACGTCTGCCCGTACACGGAAGCTTGCACTATAGCCTCTGCGTGCAATAAGGTGTACAGGCGCAACTTCCTCAAGCCAAACACCATCGGCATCATCCCCAAAGGCGGCTACAGATGGCGCGACAACCAAAGCAAGATAGCCATACAGTGGTTAGTGTGGGAGGAACACCAGCGACAAATAAACATTCAACACGCTGCTAAACAGCAAGAATCTCGAGTCGCCGGTGTAAAAGTCGATGGGTACTGCGAGGAAACCAAGCAGGTGTTTGAGTTTAACGGCTGCTACTTCCACGGCTGCCCC
>NW_019417312.1:40833-87129 GCF_000390285.2 Anoplophora glabripennis | reverse complement strand
ATGCGCACAAACGAAAGCGTTATCTATACATGCCCCTTGAAGGCGACGACCCTTATCTTATTAGGACTGGTATTACAGACGCCAAGGGCTGTACTCTCCCGCATGAAAGCGGTACCTGTCACGCTAACGTGAGGAAGAAAGTCGACCACCAGCTCACCACCAAACCCTCGCGAGCACCACACACACACACACACACCTCCGTACACCTCAACAGATCAGCGAAGAAAGAACGATTAAAGCTTAAGATGCGCACCGTTACCACCACGCATATCACGTGCTTTCTACATCTTACGTGCGCTATCAACCCGTATGTGCTTCGATGTACACGCAAAACGTATCAGACTAGGCGGAATCTTAAAATTAGCATTGATTCTTATGGCCGGAACGCACAAATCGTGGATATCAGGGGGCCTTTTTGTTATCGGTTAGCCGTTGTTTGAAGAGCTCGCGCGCGCGTGGGCGTAATTATCAAGTGTGCCACAACTTACGTTTTAATGGGGAAAACGCTACACTTTGCCAAATATCGTAAATTAACACTGATTCTAATGGCAAAGACGCACAAATCGTAAACTTTAAGAGGCCTTTTAGATATCGACCGTTAGGGACAGGTTCGAGATCGAGGTTTCGAGCGGAGTATAAAAGCCGGATGCGGCGGTATATCTTCCATTCAGTACGCTGTCTTGAGTCTTATCTAAACGCGCTGTTATCATATTTGATTTTTTAAAAAAGGGGTGTTGAAACGTCTTCAATAAAGGCGAGTTTTTAAAATATAGCGTGTCGCATATCAAATTAAACGTCTTGCAATAAGATAGTGGGTTTCATTGATATTTTTTATTCATTTGTTCGCGATCAATAATGTCCCTAGTAGGTAGAAAGCACCCACTATCTTTTCGTTTTACTCACTTTCAAAATTTTTTGTCTTATACTTTTTGCGAGAATATACGCCCTATTTTTAATCAAACACATCTTAATCACGTGACTTCTTTTCAGGCTCAAAACTATATCTCGCCGATACTAAGCGGCGGCCCGAAAAACTACGCATACAAGGTCTTCTCCACCAGAGATAACGAAGAGAAGGTCGTGTGTAAAGTTAAGGATATATCCCTGTATAAACCTCTCTCCGTCAAGAGAAGGTACCTTGACGACCACAACTCGGTGCCCTACGGATGGAAGAGACCTAAGCTTTAACCTGTTTTTCTATATATATATATTTACTAACTTGTATTCTAATTTAAATAAAAAATTAATTTTATCGGTGCTTTTAATTTTCCTCGTAATTGTGTGTCTGAGATACTAATAGTAGAGAGTTGAAAAACATTTCTCAATCAACCACGTCTTTCAAGTTAATTATTGCAAGGGTTAAAAATAATACTCAGTCATATGTTTACAAGTTTTTATTAAGGATATCTGTACATAACATTACAATACATTTCACCGTAATTTTTACAATTGCATTTTTTAAATAAATTCTCTGAGCTTTCATTACTGCAAAACGCCGTAAACTGTTCACGTTCTTTCACATGGACTGCAGCAGCATGTCCTTTTCTACGATGCGCCTCCAGATGTAGTTGAACGTCTTTGGATTTGAATGCTTGTTGAAGGGGTCAAAGTCCATTTTAGATAGCAAGGCAAACGATACGGGTTCATAACGTATATAACACGAAGGCTGTTTAATTATTAATTAATACATCGTCGCGAATATTTAGCTTCCTTATCTCTCTCAAGGCTTTTTAAAGTAGAATGTAGTTTTCATTTTTATCACTACCAAGAATGAGGCGCTTGCTCAAGGTATTCTTATTATTATTATGTAGGTGTGTGTGTGTGTGTGTGGAGGGGGTAAGCACTGTTTAATCTATTTCTAGCATTTTATTATTATGTAGGTGTGTGGAGGGGGTAAGCGCTGTTTAATCTATTTCTAGCATTTTATTAACGTCATTTACGAAAATTTCAATAGGCACGTTTACAAGTTTAAAATTGAGCAAATCCAAGATCAATACTGGTACGGTTTATATGGAGATTTTAAGATTATTGTGGACAAGGACACAGGCTACTTTAACGCTACAAAGCTATGCCAGGATGGCGGCCGAAGATTTGATAACTGGCTACGTAATAAAAGATCAAAAGAACTTTTGCGATATTATGCCTCGGAAAGTGATTCCTCGGATTCTCCAGCGACGTTCCCAGGCCCCTCCTACACGGTAAAAGGCAATAAGAGTCCCGTGTACAATACGATTATTTCTGGCACCTACTTGCCCAAAGGGTTGTTCCTGGATATCGCTTGCTGGGTATCTCCGGAATTCTACATGAAATGCAGTAAAATAATCGAAAAATATTTGGTTAACGAATTCAAGACCAACTACCAACGCGATAATGAAGCTCTAATGTCCAAGTTGCGTGAATTAAAAGCCCGGAATGAAAAGTTGGAAAATTACGTAGAAGATATAAGTCCAAAGGTCGTTAACCCGAACAAACGACATATGTTTGCTATAATACAGAAAAATCAATCAGCCGAGTACTATATCATTAGAACACAGAAAAGACGTTTCCCGCAATCCTTGAAGAGGCTGCAGAAGAAGTACCCGAAAGCACGCGTCGTGGCTGATTTGGAGTATAATCCCAACAGCATCAGCCTTTTTAATCGCATCAAGGACGAAATACCGTATATTACATGCAAATACAACGATTTTAAACTTGTAAATGCGCCCATTGAAATTTTCGTAAATGACGTTAATAAAATGCTAAAAATAGATTAAAATACGCGCTTACCCCCCTCCACTCCTACATAATAAGAATACCTTGGACAAGCGTCTTGGTAGTGATAAAAATGAAAACAGCGTTCTACTTTAAAGCCTCGAGATAAGGAAGCTAAATATTCGTGACGATGTATTAATCAATAATTAAACAGCCTTCATGTTATATACGTTATGTACCCGTATCGTTTGCCTTGCTATCTAAAATGGACTTTGACCCCTTCAACAAGCATTCAAATCCAAAGACGTTCAACTACATCTGGAGGCACATCGTAGAAAAGGACATGCTGCTGCAGTCCATGTGAAAGAACGTGAACAGTTTACGGCGTTTTGCAGTAATGAAAGCTCAGAGAATTTATTTAAAAAATGCAATTGTAAAAATTACGGTGAAATGTTATGTACAGATATCTTTAATAAAAACTTGTAAACATATGATTGAGTATTATTATTTCTAACCTTTTTTTTGGAAATGAGGGGAAAAATAAAACGCTGGTATGTAAAATATGTATTTATTTTTCAATAAAATTATACAGAGTGTGTGTGTGTAGAAAAAAAAACAGGTGTTAAAGCCTTGGTCTTTTGAAACCGTAGGGCACCGAGCTGTGGTCGTCAAGGAACCTTCTCTTGACGGAGAAAGGTTTATACAGCTTGGTTTGCTTTACGTGACGGCTACCCTTATTTTACGTGATGGCTACCCTTAATTACCCTTATTTTGCACGACGGTTACCCTTATTTTACGTGACGGCTACCCTTAATTACCCTTATTTTGCACGACGTGACGGTTACCCTAAATTACGTGACGGTTACCCTTAATTACACGACGGTTACCCTTATTTTACGTGACGGTTACCCTTATTTTACGTGACGGTTACACTTAATTACACGACGGTTACCCTTATTTTACGTGACGGTTACCCTTATTTTACGTGACGGTTACCCTTAATTACACGACGGGTACCCTTATTTTACGTGACGGTTACCCTTAATTACACGACGGTTACCCTTATTTTACGTGACGGTTACCCTTCATTACGTGGCGGTTACCGTTATTTTACGTGACGGTTACCCTTATTTTACGTGACGGTTACCCTTATTTTACGTGACGGTTACCCTTCATTACGTGACGGCTAACAACCGGCTACCAAACGGCTACCAACGGCTAACACAACGCGACGTACTCGTGACGCGACTTATGAGCCTCGTGGAGGTGTTATCCTTTTTTTGATGCGTGTAGTAGTCGCGGATGATGTTTCTCCCGGATGCTCGCTCTCATACATAATTGAGATGCCTTCCTGCGAGTATTGTATCAAAATTTTTGGTGATCCCGACACGCCTAATACCATATATTCGGACGTCGAGGTTTTTCAAAGCGGTTCTGAAGTTTTCATAACGTTTACCGTGTGTGTTTACTTCGTTTCGATAAAAGTGCTTGTCGAGGGGTGTGCTGTGGGGGACCTGATGCAAATTATGTTCTATGATGAAGTTGGTCATTTGGATTTAGTAGTACATTTTTATTTGTATGAAGAAGAGGACTGTGTGCTGGTAGAGGATGGTGATATAAGAGATGAGTGGGGCGTAATGATGTCTTGTAGTTTAAATGCGTCAGAGGACTATTACCTATCAGGTAACTAGTATCGGCGAGATATAATTTTGAGCCTGAAAAGAGGTCACGTGATTAAAATGTGTTTGATTAAAAATAGGGTGTATATTCTCAGAAAAAATTTCAAAGTATAAGACAAAAATGAAAAAATTTTGAAAGTGAGTAAAACGGAAAAGATAGTGGGTGCTTTCTACCTACTAGGGGCGAACAAATAAAAAAATATCGATGAAACCCACTATCTTATTGCAAAAGACGTTTAATTTGATATGCGACACGCCATATTTTAAAAATCTCACCTTTATTCAAGACGTTTCAACACCTTTTTTAAAAAATCAAATATGATAACAGCGCGTGTAGATAAGACTCAAGACAGCGTACTGAATGGAAATACCAGATATACCGCCGCATCCGGCTTTTATACTCCGCTGATAACCTCGATCTCGAACCTGTCCCTAACGGTCGATATCTAAAAGGCCTCTTAAAGTTTACGATTTGTGCGTCTTTGCCATTAGAATCAGTGTTAATTTACGATATTCGGCAAAGTGAAGCGTTTTCCCCATTAAAACGTAAGTTGTGACACACACACACAGGTACGCCCACGCGCGCGAGCTCGTCAAACTACCGCTAACCGATAACAAAAAGGCCCCCTGATATCCACGATTTGTGCGCTCCGGCCATAAGAATCAATGCTAATTTTAAGATTCCGCCTAGTCTGATACATTTCCCCATTTGGTTGTGTGTAAATCGAAGCACATACGGGTTGATAGCGTGTAAGATGTAGAAAGCACGTGATATGCGTGGTGGTGGTAACGGTGCGCATCTTAAGCTTTAAATCGTTCTTTCTTCGCTGGTCTGTTGAGGTGTACGGAGGTGTGGTGCTCGCAGGGTTTGGTGGTGAGCTGGTGGTCGACTTTCTTCTTCACGTTAGCGTGACAGGTACCGCTTTCATGCGGGAGAGTACAGCCCTTGGCGTCTGTAATACCAGTCCTAATAAGATAAGGGTCGTCGCCTTCAAGGGGCATGTATAGATAACGCTTTCGTTTGTGCGCATACGTGCGAACATATTTTTGTGGAATTGAGTTGCCGGGGCTTCCAACTTGCTGTTGTTGTTGAGGCCCCATATGGCTATCAAAGAACCGCCCCCACCCTATAACCCTGCGCTCTGTGGTGTTTCCTTGGTTCAGTTGGTAAGTTTTTTATGTGGACCGCAAACCCGTAATTATTTTATGAAAATCTGTACTTTACTAATTAATGAAATATTAAATATATAGAAAAATTTAGTATTACGTCAAAAACTAATATAGAAATTTTTATGAAAAAATATAGAAAATTTTATGAGACAGAAAAATTATTTTACGTAGAAATTAGATCAAAACTGTACTTTACTAAAAACGGAGAAATTACGAAAAATTAAATATTAGTCAAACTAATATAGAAAAATTATTTTACGAAAATTACCTCAAACCGTACTTACTAAAGACAGAAAAATTATGAAAAATTAAATATGTAAAAATTAGTAAAAAATACGTCTTACTGTACTTACTAAAACGGAGAAATTATATATGGAAAATAAAGAAATTATTTTGTGTATTAATTACGTCTAACTAAAAAATTATGAAAAATTGCGTATAAATTACGTCTTACTGTACTTTACTAAAAATTTATGAAAAATTTAGCGTTACTTACTTTACTATATATAGAAAAAATTATTTTACGAAAATTACCTCAAACTGTACTTACTAATGAAAAATTAATTATGAAAAAATTACGTCTTACTGCACTTTACTGTGTATACAGAAAAATTTAGCGTTACTACTACTTTACTATATATAGAAAAATTACGAAAAATTAATTCAAACCGTACTTACTAAAGACAGAAAAATTAATTATGAAAAAAATACGGCTTACTGCACTTTACTAAATATATAGAAAAATTACGAAAAATTAATTCAAACCGTACTTACTAAAGACAGAAAAATTATTCATGAAAAAATTAAATATGTAAAAATTACGTATAAATTACGTCTTACTGCACCTACTTTACTAAAGACAGAAAAATTACGAAAAAATTAAATATTACGTCTTACTGTACTTACTAAAGACAGAAAAATTATTAATGAAAAAATACGTCCTACTGTACTTTACTAAAAACGGAGAAATTATTTTATGAAAAAATTATGAAAAATTAATTATGAAAAAATTACGTCTTACTGTACTTTACTAAATATATAGAAAAATTTAGCGTTACTGCCACTTTATAGAAAAATTACGAAAATTACCTCAAACCGTACTTACTAAAGACAGAAAAATTAAATATTACATCAAACTACAAAAATAGAAAAATTATTTTACGAAAATTACCTCAAACCGTACTTACTAAAGACAGAAAAATTTATGAAAAATTACTAAAAATATGGAAAAAAATACGTCCTGCTGTACTTACTAAAAACGGAGAAATTATGAAAATTAAAAATAGAGAAATTATTTTGTGTATTAATTACGTCTAACTAAAAATTATGAAAAAATTACGTCTTACTGTACTTTACTAAAAATTTATGAAAAATTAAATATAGAAAATTATTAAAAATTTTGAATATTTTTTTTAATGGTAAAGAGTCATTGAAAAGCCGCTTATCATCACAACGGATCTGTTTAGTTTGAAACACAGCCGTCGAGATGTTTGAATGGCGCTGGGAGTACAGCGCGTATTTCCTATCACAAGACAGCCGTTTTTTCGTTTCGATAGCCCGAAGGCCTTTCGCGTTCACGAACGGATTTAAGTATTTTCGCGTTTGGCTGAACCCTTTTTTCGTTGGTAAGGAAAAATCCAATGATTACCCTTAGGTAATCGTTTAAGATAGATCCCTACACGACGCGATACAGATCTAAGCCAGTATAGAAGACTGTGTATTAAATCTGTATTTACGACGCGATCTGAAAAAATGCAGAAACTGGAAGCAACGACATGCAAGTAATAACTTACCCGTCGGATCTCCGCGTCTCTGTTGTTCTCTGATTTGCTTTTGGCCATTAAAATGATCTTCTTGTATTCGCGCCTTTCCATGCCGCTCTCAATTTTACGTATATTTCCATGTAGGACCATTCCTCTGCCTATAAAAATTAATACTTTAGATTCGATCGCCATCTTGTTAATGACTGTTAGTAGTTTCGTCGAAGGTAACAGTTTAATTGTTTTTTGGCTGATTTATTAAATAAAAGCTTTTTCATCACGTTTTTTGAATTTATGATTAGTGACTTTTTTCCTGCTGAAATAATAATAGGATTTTGATTGATTTTTTACGATTTATTTTCAGTTATAGGTTTTTGGTTTTTACCTCGTTTTTAAAATTTTTAAATTCTAAGTTTCTAGCATTATTTTACGGGGCATTTTAAATGATTTTTTTATGATTTATTTTCAGTTAGAAATTTTTGATATTTTCTTGTAGTTGCTGGTATTATTTAACTGTAGATTTTGAAATAATATGATTTTTTATGAACGGCTCCAGGTTTTAATGCTTTTAATGATTTTTAATCGGTTTCGTAAAGATTAATGATTATAGGATTTTTTAAATAAATTTTCTTGTCTTTTTTAATCTGATTTTATGATTTATTTTCAGTTAGAAATTTTTGATATTTTCTTGTAGTTTCTGGTATTATTTAACTGTAGATTTTGAAATAATATGATTTTTTATGAACGGCTCCAGGTTTTAATGCTTTTAATGATTTTTAATCGGTTTCGTAAAGATTAATGATTATAGGATTTTTTAAATAAATTTTCTTGTCTTTTTTAATCTGATTTTATGATTTATTTTCAGTTAGAAATTTTTGATATTTTCTTGTAGTTTCTGGTATTATTTAACTGTAGATTTTGAAATAATTTGATATTTTTATGAATAGTTCCAAGTTTTTAATGTAGTTTAATGCTTTTAATGGAATTTTTTCGTTAAGATTTTTAAGATTAATGCTTTTAATGATTTTTAATGGAATTTTATGATTTATTTTCGGTTAGAAGTTTTTGATATAGTTTCCTACAGTAATAATTTTTAATAGGATTTTTAATTAAATTTTCTTGTCTTTTTTAATCTGATTTTATGATTTATTTGATGATTTTATGATTTATTTTCGGTTAGAAGTTTTTGATATTTTCTTGTAGTTTCTGGTATTATTTATCTGTAGATTTTGAAATAATTTGATATTTTTATGAATAGTTCCAAGTTTTTAATGTAGTTTAATACTTTTAATGGAATTTTTTCGTTATGATTTTTAAGATTAATGCTTTTAATGATTATAGGAAAATTATTATTTTTTAAATATTTATTTTCTGTTAGAAATTTTCTAGTAAGTTCTAAGTTTTTAATGTAGTTTAGATTAATGCTTTTAATGGACTTTTTCGAAAAGAGTTTAAGATTTTTCGTTAAATTGCACTTTGTGGCATTATTTATTTCGCAAGGATTTTGAAACGATATGCTTTTTGATCTGATATTATAAGAATATTATTAAAGATTTATTTTCTGTTAGAAAGCTTTCGAACTGGTTTTTTTATATAGAAAATGTATGTTAACTTACCTTTCTTTACTGCAAAGGTATCCAAACATATTTATTACATCAACACTCATCACTACACAGAACACAGAACAACACAACATGTACACTTTAACGATTCAATTTTAAAAATGAATAATATATTTGCTTCAAACTGTCTACAGGATGATGATAAAACTATCCTACAGTTTTTAAAACGTTCGCCTGCTGTCCGCGATATTTCTTATCACATCCGTACAGCGCTCATTACTTGTTATCATATCTACCAGGCCCAAGTTGCAATATTTAAAACTAATATTTAATACAAATAACGTAACGCTATTAATAATAATATGTCTTGAACGTTTGAGATTCCGATGAAGAAGGATGTCCCTCCTTTAACACATGTCGCTATTTCGTCTCCTTTAGTTTAAGCACTTTAATCTTATATATCATTCCGGTATACGATTACGACGCTATTAGACCCATACCACCCACACCATTTATACGAACCCGCCATACGCCAAGTACACCGCAGGTTACGATAATGACGTCATCTACTGATAACGCCAAGAACACCGCAAACGTCCCGTAACGCCAAGTACACCGCAGGTTACGATAATGACGTCATCTACCGATAACGCCAAGCACACCGCAAACGTATACGACGTTATTAGACCCATCTACTGATAAGGGCTTGTCGCGCTCCAACACCGAAGCGTGGGGCCCTGGGGCGAAGCACCTCTACGTGGGGAATACTACGCGAGGGTGACGCGCGGGGCAAAGCTTATGCGGGGTGGGGCAAAGCGCTGGGGTCCCAGGTGGGGGCGAAGCCCTAGTGGCAACCTACGTGGGGAATACGTGGAGGCTGCTTGGGAATACTACGCGAGGGTGACGCGGGGCAAAGCCTTNTATATCATTCCGGTATACGATTACGACGCTATTAGACCCATACCACCCACACCATTTATACGAACCCGCCATACGCCAAGTACACCGCAGGTTACGATAATGACGTCATCTACTGATAACGCCAAGAACACCGCAAACGTCCCGTAACGCCAAGTACACCACAGGTTACGATAATGACGTCATCTACCGATAACGCCAAGCACACCGCAAACGTATACGACGTTATTAGACCCATCTACTGATAAGCGTCTCTACGTGGGGAATACTACGCGAGGGTGACGCGCGGGGCAAAGCTTATGCGGGGTGGGACAAAGCGCTGGGGTCCCAGGCGGGGGGCGAAGCCCTAGTGGCAACCTACGTGGGGAATACGTGGAGGCTGCTTGGGAATACTACGCGAGGGTGACGCGGGGCAAAGCCTTAGGTGACGCGGGGCCCCAGGTGGGGCGAAGCCCTAGAGGCAACGTGGGACGGGGGCAAAGCCCAAATTTTTTGAATTTCCCGCTCTGATTGGCTGGCGGGGAAGGGGGAAGGGAAAAGGAGGAGTGGGGGTGGTCTCAGGTGCCCCATTACCTACTCAAGATGTCCTCCCTAAAATACGTTTCCAATGAAACGTTTCAAAAAATTGGTTTCAGTAACATTCTTTTTATGTTCCATTTATGCCCTCGATATTTTTATTTTACGTTTCAGTATATTTTCAGAAATGTTAGAGTAACATAATAATTTTATTACCATATTGTTCTCATAATGCTCTCAACTTTAGATAATTTTCATTTCAAAAGCGTTTTTGAAATAGTATAAATAGTGTATTTTTTTAAATATCTCTAATACTCTTTTGTGATATTTTTATTTGTATTGTGAATGACAATTCGAACTAAAAAAAAGTTACATTGTATATTAAAAAAAATAAATATGCTCTTCTAGTTTGGGGTTGCGGCAACTTTTACCAACAATTTCTTTCTTTTTGAGAAATCACTCAATTTTCTAATATGGATTACGAATTTTGCCATTCATCGTACAAATAAAAATGTCACAAAACAATCAGAAGCATTTTAAAAATGCTACACATCATTTTATATTGTTCAAATACGCTTCTGAAATGGAAATTTTCTAATGTTGAGACCATCATAAAGATGGTAACAATGACGAACTGTTAATTAGAAAATAAGTTAGTTATGATTATGAATCTTGAAATGGTAGGTACATGAAAAACAAATAATATTACTGAAAAATAATATAAAGTTATAATTTCTTCTACGCATGGTCAATATTACATCTATCCTTTTAATAATAATAAATTATACAGCAGAAATAAGGATACAAAATGATATCTTGACAAAGTAAATATCTGTACGTATACCTAAACTCTTTTANCGCGAGGGTGACGCGCGGGGCAAAGCTTATGCGGGGTGGGGCAAAGCGCTGGGGTCCCAGGTGGGGGCGAAGCCCTAGTGGCAACCTACGTGGGGAATACGTGGAGGCTGCTTGGGAATACTACGCGAGGGTGACGCGGGGCAAAACCGTAGGTGACGCGGGGCCCCAGGTGGGGCGAAGCCCTAGAGGCAACGTGGGACGGGGGCAAAGCCCAAATTTTTTGAATTTCCCGCCATATTTCCCCGCCAAAATGCTGCGCTCTGATTGGCTGGCGGAGAAGGGGAGGGGGAAGGGAAAAGGAGGAGGAGTGGGGGTGGTCTCAGGTGCCCTATTACCTACTATCTTGGGCTTCTAGAACGTTACCAGAACGTTGCATGGATTTTTTATGAAACGTTTCAAGAAAAATGGAGACGTTTCTGAAACATGTCAGAAATTGAAAAATGTTTAGTGGGTAAGGTCTGTTTCAACAAGTCAGGAATTGGTTCCAAACCGTTCGAAATGTGCATCCAACTAATTCTTGCAATATATTCAGTGAAGACACATTTAGAATTTAGCTGGCCAAACATTTCGAACGGTTCGGAACCAATCCCTGACGCTTGTTGGAACAGACCTATAATCGTATCGAATACCACTCGAGCAAACGAAATTATTCGATTATACACCCGACTGACAAACCCCCGGGGCACCCTCCCCGATGATATTAAAAACTTAATACGTGACAGACGACATGCGAAACGGCTTGCCACCCGCACCCGCTTCCCCCGACACAGACATGACTTAAACGTCCTTAACAGACGGGTGAAGGCGGCTCTGGGTGAGCTGGCCCAGGATACAGTGGCTCTATACAAGACAGTGGCGACAATAGCGACTAAACCCCGCCCATCCGCCATGTTGCATCCAATGTCAAATTAAAAGTAACTTTTATAAAAAATAAATTAAGGACAAGAGTATTTTTCTTATAAATTTTACGCACAGATTTTAAGCAAATAACTCCCTTGGAAAATGATTTTAAATAATGAATGAATGTAGAATCTACTTGTGCAATAGGGGAGGATAAATATATTATAGTAGCAACTAGTAGTTTTTATTTTCTAGGTAAGTAAAATTAAGCTTACCTACATTACACAATGAAATTTATTGTTTACATTACAAAAATAAATACTTAATACTAGTGATAGTATTTGTTAAAATAAATGTCCAGCAACACTTTTACTTGCAAGCTTTTTTATGCGTTTTGGCATTTTTTGGAAGCTATGTTTAATCGNATTTAAAACATACCTTTCGGTGGACACCCTGTATATGCATACTCTAATAATAGCATAAACTAACATTTCCCAACTGATATTTATACGTAAATATTCGATTGTCGGTGTAATATTATTTTATGCGATAATAACGATGATTAAATTTTGTTTACTTCATAGTCACGTTCTCATATGAAGCCGGAGAAACATGTTTGTTTACATTAGAAAATAAAACTTTTATGCATCCAAGAGAGTATCAAAGCAAACGCTAAAACCGAACAACTCATGTGTTGATTCGACACGTGATTTATTTTTTTGAACTAATATTTTTACCATGAGTACTTTTAGTCGATTTTTATCTGAAGCCTTCGCTTTTGTTCATATTAACATCTTATCTGGTATTAGTCATACACAGCTGTGGCCATATTCCAGGAAAGTTANGAAAATAATTTTATTCTCTATAATTTTACTCATGAATTATAGATATATAGAGATTGTAATTTTATAGTGATAATCATATTTTTAAAGATACAATACAACTTGGATACCAAACGTTATCGCCAACCACTTTCTACTCTCGTATTCCATTTTGAAACATTTTATTTCCTAACCATTATTAATTTTCTCTTAATGTTCTCCAAAGCCTTCACTGAAAAAAAGTTAAAAACAAATTATCAGTAGTTATACAGAAATGAGGTCCTATTATACAAAGTTGAACAATATTTACTTTTTGTTTTTTTAGTTATTTATTACTTTACGCTAACAATTTCAGGGTGATAAAAAATGGAAGAAATATATTAAAGAGAGATATAACACTATCCAGTTTATTTACTTAATATATATGATTTAGTTAAAAACATTAATATGTACAAGACAAATATGGATTAAGAAATAAGTTATAAAAATTTGTTTAAAACGTTTTCAAAATCTTCAATAGATATCGATTATCAATTAGAGTAGTGATTATAAAAGTATTAACTACTAATTAAACATAGATACGTACTAGGACATTTCTTTTTATGCATCATCCTATTTCATCATAGAACTCCCCAAAAAGTCCATTACTATTTATATGTCCACATCTCAGGAAATTCAACAAATTTTATTTGCTTAATATCCATTATATTTCATTCAAAAGGAAGTTTTTTTTTCAAATGCCAAGTATACTGCAAGAGAATTTTTTTTTTACTGACCACAAATTTTGATTAAGAAAATTATTTCGTCGCTGCCTTCAAAATATGACGTGAACTTCATCAAATTGTTCAGTGGAGTTAAGAAACTGTTTCTTGACTTTTTTATTCAAGAATTACAATTATTTTTTTATTTTACCGCAGACAGTCGCAATTCTGTAAAAAATAAGATAGCTGTTATTTAACAGATTATGTGTTTTGATGTTTATTGAATGTGCAGAACTTAACGCATTTTACTGAAAACATGCACGTCGCATTTTGAAGACGTAACGATGATATAAACTTACCAGACATTTGGTCTGGAACTTTGAGTATCAAGTCGATAGAGAATCTTGTTTATTTTTGGCAGGCAGGAAAGAATTATTTATTGATATGTTTTTCTTCTCTGTTTAACTAAAATCGATACTATGCTCTACAACAGCTACCGTATCTTAAATATAACACATTTTGTGGTAATCGACAACATAGATGATATTGAAACACAGAGGTTTTATCATTCAGTGAACATGTTCTTTCTTGAATTCTTCAGTTTCCTGCTAATAATTCTTCATATTTTGCTTCTCTTAAATATTGCACTTGAAAACAGTATCTACAAAGATGCTTGCATTAGTAAATAATTACATATATTACTTTGGAGTTTATCCCATCAGAAAAATATTGCAAATTATTGCAGAATATAAAACATAAACATATTTTTCTTTATCAAATATATTTAAGTGGATAATAAATTGTATGCATCAGATCAGTAATAATTATTAATACTCACTAAAATATTAACTATGTTAGCCTTCTCGTTAGGTCTTCCAACTTTATGGCATTCTTTCCAGCAATACTCTGTAAAGATTTTTTAGAACAGCCTTGAATTGTGTCTTTTGCAAGTTGACATAGCATATGTATCAATAACTGTCTGTCTTAGAGAATTTTTGTCTAGATTACAACTCGAGTCCAACCTAAAAAAAAAATGTCCATTACTTTATGCGTTCTTATGTTAATTATTATATAATGTATTTTGTAGTACGTAAATACATGAAACTAACGGTGTTGGTTGCTTTGAATCTAATGTAAATTATTTAAAATTACAATTTATTACTAAAAAAGTTTATTATCATTTAGAAACAATCGCGTTGGTGCTTGCCCGAGTGCTTGCCATATAACGAGCGTTCAAATAAAAATGTGGTCAAGTTGGTTCTGAAAATTTGGACGTAGGGCGTAGCGTATAGCAAATGAACTTAAACGTCATCTGTCAAAGCGCTATATCGCCGCTANGCTGGAGACCTGGTGCCAGCTCCGGATGGCGGCAGCCTGGTGGTAGCCTGGAAGTGGCCTAGAATGCCCACTGCTTAACTACTCGTATTTTACGTCTTAAGTTTTCTGGGCAGAAATCCAACCACCAAGTTGATAATGGAACTACTAGAATTTATAAATCTCAACGAAATGTGCCCACAGAAGCAGCTAAATCCACATACAATTTGTGATAATTTTATCGTGCCTAGAGCACACGCTGCAGAATACTTAAAACGACGTTCTCCTCGCCCAAGTGTTAACACGAATCGGCCACGGAAAGGTTTAGCAAAAAAGAATCGCAAGAAAAGGTTCCATTGCCGGTAAACCGCGTTTAATTTCAAATCAACAAAACCTATTGTTTAAATATTTTTCGTATCTTTTCGCGAATAAGCCTTTAATTAATTCAAAATTTAACCTAAGGTTAAGCAACAGCCGTAGTTGAAATATTCCAATTATTTTTTTTAAATTCATCAGTTAATTATAATCTCTGAATTCAATTAATGAGAGAAGAAAAGAGAAAAACAAAAAATAAGCCCGTAACAAACACCCTGTATATTATTTTAAAGAAAGGTTTTTACTTGTTGCAAAAGTACTCATTCAGGATAATAAAGTTTCCTTGCAAAGGGTAGAAATAATTATGCTCTTGCAGCAAAATCTTCCAACAGTGCTTGCAAAAATACATTACTGAGACAGTAGTTCCACCTACCAGATAGATACATTATTTTAAGAGAATATTGTTTTCTTTAAAGACACCAATGTAATTTGCACTGCTTGCAAGATAGTTTGTGATGGCAACAGACAGATTTTATAATCACAGCAAAGAAGCATCATAATGATAGCAGTATTACTTTTGACCATAGCAAAGTCCCCTCTGCCTTCTACTGAATGTTCTAAGCACTGCCTGAAAAGTAGGTATTTATAAAATAATGTTACTGGAACTGAAAGGAGATTATAGCATAGTGAACTTTATTGCCATGGCAAGTTATTATTCTGGCGTCTATTCTACACAGGGTCAGTTGAAACCCGGAACTTTTGAACTATTTACCTACGCTTAGAAGTGAGTCGAACTCAAGATGTCTTGTGTGGATAATTATCTAGCTCGTACGTCGTCATTCCCCAGTCCTTCTTTGGATTCTTCGGACCAGGAGGCAGAACGAGGGCCGCCATAAGCTTGTTCGCTCGCCGTTTTCCCGGATGAGAGAGCAGCTGCGGAGTCGTCAAGACAACTCGACAATCGTGAGCAGGGAGCGATTCTCTTCCCAACTCCTCGGCCAACTGTCCACCCTGACAAAATCGTCTCTGCTAACTCCCTCCAAGTGCTAAAGGAGGCTACTGAAAGGCCACAACTGGCGTCTCAGCGAGTTTTGCGGCGTGACGCGGCAACACCTTATGCGTCACGACCCGAAGCCCGTGCGGGAACACCTTCCGCCACGCCGACCAATCAGACGAGGGGAACGATAACGCGACAATAATAAGAATACGGAGGCCTAACATTTCTCATCTCTCTTCTATTTCCATTTTGTGGACGTCCGTGAGATTTTAGCCACCTTTTTAATTGCTCACAATTATGTGCTTCGACTGAACTATGGATTAGTAATATAAGACACCATCAATAATTTGTTCTAATTAACTATATGTTTGCAGAAATAATACTGCTTTTCCAGCCATTATTAACAAAAACTGTACGAAACATTTGAATTCCCACCTTTTCAACATGGCGATTCTGCTTGCGCTTAACAGGTCGTGAAAAGGCCTGCCCACAAAATATATAATAGAAGAAAACGGAGCACCTAAGAAAAAGAGATAAACAGAACCGTAGCGAAACTACCGGCCGTCAGGGTGAACTAAAAAGGCCTTCGATGGCAGGCCGGCCTTGATGATAAATGACGGGGTCATTTCGCTTTTATTATACAGGGTGGCTTGTAATAAAGGATTTCAAGTAATATTTCTGTGACAAATAACCGAAGTAATTTCTAAAGTAAAAATATTGATATTAAATATGAGTTCATAAATTCAGTTATAATACCAACAAAACATTTGAAAAATGCTGATATTAACAATGAATTTAATAAATTCATATTCACAATTTTGTTTACTTTAAATTACATCAATTATTGGCGTCAGAAATACTACCTGCTGAGATAGGTAAAATTACTAGGTATTATTGAAAATATATTTAAATGTAATGATTTTTAATGAAAAGTTATAGAAAAAATAGGTACACGTAAATTATATGAACACGGGGAGAGTTCATAATCAAACAAAATTGTTATAATACACATGAATTACATAGTACATTAACCTCTTGAACACCTTGATCCGTTACGAGAAGTGCACTCTTTGCTGGTGTGATCCCTTTTTGCCCTAGTGTATTCATCATATTCAGTTTACAATAGAATTATGGTCGTCACAAACAGTATACTGCATTTAAATTCTAAGAAAATAAAAACAGAACAAATATAATATTAAAATTGTTGCAAATACATATAATTCTTGCAATCAGTATATAGAGAAGGAATTCGTATTCTCGTGTTACCGGTAAACGGAAAAATGGGACAAGCAATACCTGAATATGTCCACATAACCTCAAGCGGTTCTCACTCTATTTCAGTAAATATATTTGCTAAATCGTTATAAATATGTATGTAAAACTCGTGAAACATATGAGATACAATAATATTCCCGTTCAAAGATCTACACCGTTATGAACAAAACAACTTATACCACACTAGTAGCTATCGATCTTCATAGATAATAGATATGCACAAGCAAACTTTTCCATCGTAAGCAGACACAAATTATTTAGCAGCGTATATATCCGTCATAATCACTATTTATTTATTGACTTTGCTCATGCCAATTATATACATCATAAGCGTTCAAGAGATTAAACAACAGGTTGGTATATGCCTTATAACAAATTCGAGAAAATCTTGTGAAATAATGTGAAACCAAGAATTTTTTCAATTTCCGAGAATTTATTATACACTTAGGAGACGTATCTTATATTTATTTTTTTGCACGATTGAAAAATGTTTTCATGAAAATGTATTTAAAAATTGCAAAACAATTTAAACGTTAACAATTTACTACGATTTTTTCTGCATGTGTATAGNTTTGTATTCTCAAATGTTTGAACTAAATTAAAACAAATCACACTAAATGGATTGTCATTTCAATACCGTAATAGATTTTATTAACAAAAGATTAATATATTTTGTGTGAGAAGAAAATTACTGAAAGTTAATACAACGTATTTTTTTTAGGTATATAAATGGAAGTATAAATAGGTATTAATGTTTTTCTTCTTAAGTAATATGAAATATATAAACAAATGCATTTCTAAAAATGTCATCTATTATTTTTAAAAGTTGGAAAATCTAGATAATAAACATAGGAATAATAATCAAAATTTAAATTTACAACTTACCCTGAAATTCACACCAAAATAAAACCGACATATTTCCGGCAGATGACAGAAATTCTGGATCGCGCTGTTTCCGATTTACGAATATTTTGCGGCAAATTTGATAAGAACCAATGGTTAACTAAATAAATCTGTCAGGGTCCAATCGTCATCCAGCAGGCTGTCAGCCACCAATCATAAAAACCTGTCAGGCTGGAAGTGATGTCACGTTGCTCATATCCCCATTCTAGTTTCACCCCCATGGGCCTGGGGCCTGCCTATGTATCCGAGCTCCGAGCCGCCGAGTCTCTGCCGAGTGCCGAGTCCGATGTCCGATACGGTGGAGAAACGCCAACACAGCCGTCTTTAGAATTGTCAGTGTCACTAGTGTTTTGATATTACTGTAGTGAAAACAACATCCTTGTATTTATGTTTTGGGGCACCGTTGTATGTAGAAATTATAACAAAATGGGTATACCACTATTACAAGTGTTGAAAAAACTTGAAAATATCTCCCCTTTAAAACTAGCAGAATCTTGGGATAATGTTGGACTTTTGGTAGAACCTGAAAAAAATAAATTAGTTAGTACTATTTTACTTACCATCGATTTAACAGAAGATGTAGTTGATGAAGCTATTGATAATAAAGTACAAATGATTATAACTTATCATCCAAATATATTTCGTCCTATGACGTGTATTACTCAGAGGTAGATACTTATATATTTTCTTATAAAAACAAATTTTTTACAGGATCACCTCTTACAATATACTTACTTACATTTCACTTTAATTTTTAGTCACTGGAAAGAGAGAGTTATAATTAAATGTATTAAAAACGATATAATGATATTCAGTCCTCATACAAGTTGGGATGCAATGTTAGATGGTGTGAATGATTGGCTGGCCTCATCTTTGAACCCCAAATCTAGTAAACCAATAGTAGAAAGTAAAGAGGATTCTAATGTTGGAATGGGTAGATTAATAACACTGGAAACTCCATTCTTATTGAAATATATAATTCAGAAAATTAAAATGCACATTGGGATTCCTTACGTTCGAGTTGGTTTAGCTGAACACAAGAATTTAGGTAAAAAATCGTGTACAAAACATTAAAACAGATAAACAAGAGCTCAAACGAGTGTTCAACTGTATCAAATATTTTAAAAGATTTCTCTTGAGTCTGCGAGCTATAATTTTAATATTACCTATTATTAGTTTATAATGCAGTAAAGCACCAATAGTTAAAATAGTAGTAATTGTGGATAATATTCATTAATGTTATACATATTTTTCCATTCATTGTTACGTATTTTATACAAGATCAAGGTAGCAGAAATTAAATTTTAGGTTTTTACGCTGACAATATTTTGATTCCTGTGATGTAATATCACAGAAAATATTCTCTGAAACATCTTGAGTTGTCATTAGTGATGGGAGAACTAGATGAAAAATTGAATACCTACTACCCCAATTCTTAAAAGTACTCACTGTTCTCAGATACCCGCTGAAAGTACTTGAATACTTTTAGCTCTCGATAGTTGCCAGGCTACATAACAAATATAATGTGAGATGTAAGTTCTTGAGTGCGAGAAATATTTGAATGAATTTAAATCAACTATTGATTGTGATTTAGCAGATCGAATGATTCAGAAGATTGATACACCCAAAATAGCAACTCGGCTCCGACTACACCACTACAATGTGGCTTCAAGGTGTAAATAATGATTCGATAAAGCCTGTCGACGTACTGGCCGCTGGCACTTTATTTGCCAAATAAAGAATAAAAACAACGCTTCGTTCTGTTTTCCAATTTAACTCTGCAAACGTATCTATTGCTAATGGGATCCTTAAAAAGTTATAAGAAAATACTTTTTAAATTTAAATAGCACAGATAGATACTTACGGACTATATTTTTAAAATGTTTGTCAATTTTCATGATGTAAGATTTCTTATTACGCAAATTATTTTTATTATTTGTAATCATCAACTAATTCCTTAACGCAAGAAATAAATAGTAATTTCTGTTTCCTGGAAGAGTACAAATAATCAATTTTAGTATACTAGAAAATCAGTGTAGGCAGTATAAAAAGGATTATTCCACGGTGTATCTAAAACGTGATACCAAACTAAAACAGAAAATATCATTTTAGGCAAAATGTTTCAGATAAACACAGATCTGAAAACGTTTATTAAAACAGTTACAGAGTGATAGATGTACACAGCAAAGACAGTTTTTAAATAACCTCAAAGAGATTATTCACATCCAAATGAAACTCGGTACAAATATTTAAATTATCAGTAGCAATAATCTTATAAAAACAAAAGTTTTTTCACACAGAGACACAGATGCAGATAAGAAATGAGTTTCTATATTAAAAAAATTTCAATAACTTTTTGTTCTCATTATGTAATAAACTATCTTACATTTCTATTGCATTTGTTAATTGTAAAACCGAATCTCTAGTATTCGTCAATACTGGAATTATAGCTACAGCTGTTCTTAAATCAAATTTCTCAGCCATTTTGACGTCTAACTGCACTAATTTAGAGTTACAATCTGATTCTTTTGCTAAACTACTACAATTACCACTAGTTACATCTAAACTGTCTAACCTACGCTTTAGAATATCATCAATATCTATATACTTCTGCGGTTGCTGCAATAATTTATTTTCTCGACATCCTCCAAAGTACCTGCTTTATTGCGAAATTCATTTATTTGCCTAATTACCTCACTCCTAATTTTATCTAATTTACTGATATACTTCCTAGTTACCTCCAAACTACTCCTTTCAGCATTGTCCTTTCCTAAATTACACTCTGAGTTCCTCGTAGATGTCCTTGAAGTTGTCCGCTATTGGCATGAAGCAACCTTTTCATTTCCGCAACGTCTTCAACATTTGCCTCATTCACTTTTTGTTACACTCACGCACTATTCACTAGGACGATGATATGCTTTGCAGCTCTTGGCTCCTTCGGACTTCCTCTCGAACTTTTCTGTCGATTCGCCTATTCAGTCGTGACCGACAACTTTTGAATATCAAGATTCCTCCAATACACATAATCGTTATGCACAAGACAATGAACGCTAACGCTCCCAGACTTTCCTGTACTGATAAGCTTGTATTGGTACTGGCCTGGCTATTTCCTGTTTGTACGTTGATGACTTCCTCCTTTGTTTGCTTTGCGCCCATTTCGTACTAATTTTACTTCACATCACTCATTTTATATTTTCCAAAGAAAACTCCATAGGGCTTCCAACTGCAGGATCGCCATGTGGTGAACTTAACTTTGTTCATCTACAAGGTCGGAAAGTCCCCATGGTTTCATGGGGACTTTCCGACCCTGTATTTCATTAGGATGAGGGGCAGGATCGGAAATCATAAGGCACGTCTTGACTTGGAAAACAGTGGTCTCTGAATGGTTTTCTTTCATATCTGATTGTTAATTACAATTATAATAATGTAGGACATCGTGTCCTTACCGATTTAGCAGATAGTTCTACAATTGCAACCTACTTTCAACATCATAGGTTACCAATACAATCCTTAACATATTTTTTGAAATATTTATTATTAATAATTTATAAACATATCCTACTTATTACTACACTACGATATGTGGTGACTTAAATATAGATTTTTGGGAGGATAGCCGTCATACAAAAGAACTATTCAGCCTGTTTGAAATGTATCAATTAATATTATTGTATAATGAGCCCACTTGCGTAGCAAAATATGGCAGCCATATAACGGGTAGTGGTCTGGATTATATAGTCAGTAATATTTCCTCAGCCTCCTGTAAGGTCCATGACCTGGGAGCTTCTGACCACGCAGCTCAAATTATGACTTGGCCAGCTGTAAATAAATATAAAAAAGTTGAATATGTAAACACAAGAATAATAAATAGACAGTCAATATGGGAATTTAAGACCTTGCTGCAAAATAATTACACATTTGATGCTCTTGCAAAAAGTTCAACTGAGTTGTTTGCTGACTTTTTCTCACATTTTAGATGGTGTTTCAATATAGTGTTCCCCAAACAAAAAGTGAAATCGCGTGGAACTCTTAAGAGGGGTAAAGTTCCCTTCCCAAGAGAAATCTTAAAGAGTTGAATTGGCTCAAGAAAACTACACGGGATCCTTATATAATCAAACATTATAAACAATCAAAAAAATTACTCGACATTAAAATTTCCAATCTAAAAAAAGATTATTATTCGAACATTATTCAAAACTCAAACAATAAAATGAAATCACTATGGAGCCTAGTTAACGTTAAGTTGAGCCGAACTAGTATCATACCTAAAATTGTTTTAAACTACATATAATGGTATAAAAAAAAACACAATACATAAATTGCTAATATTTTTGGAGAATACTTTACAACATCAATTGTTGAGAATCTTGACTTGCACCAGAGCATGTGTACAAGGCTAGCAGTACATGGCCCTAACTCCATGTTTTTTGCACCTGCTACTGAGCATGACATCAAATGTATAATTCAAAACCTAAAAAAGAAGTACTCAGCAGGAATTGATGGCATACCGGCAATTATTTTGCAAGAATGTGTCAAGGAAATAGCTAATATCATGGCATTAATCATCAATCACTCTGTAACTGCAGGACAATTCCCTGACCAACGTAAAATGACAAAGACAATTCCAGTCCTAAAAAAAGATGACCCTCACTCTGTGGGAAACTACAGAATGATCTGTGTGTTGAGCTGCTTTTCAAAAATAATGGAAACAGCTGTGTAGAATCAGCTCTTAAACTACTTAAACAGATTCAATAAATTAACACCTTGCCAACATAGCTTTAGAACCAATTGTTCAATGAGGAAGTTGCATCAAATTTTCTTTTGAAGCAAAATTTATTTAAAGTACAGAAAATTACTATAAAAGTATGTTTCTATATGTAAAACCCCTTTAAACTTAACTATTAATATGTAATTAATTATTAAAATATTGAATATAATTAGGTGGGCGAAAACGGTCCCTAATTGGTCAAGCAATTTGTGACGTCAGGATCCGGTATATGAGTGTTAAGACTGTCAAGACGTGGGAGGCTGACGCTGTCATTGCATTGCTGTCATTTAATCTTGTGTTGAATTAGTTTGTGTTCGCATTGAATTCTGAGTAGTTTTGAGTAGTTAGTTTTAGTGTATAAATTGAAAGACAAGTTTCGTTAATTTTCATAGTCTACGAACATTTTCACAATATCTACCCAGGCAGCTTTACTGTGTGGCGGCTTCAGGATCAGAATTACAACACGAGAACGTGAAAAACAACAGTGTCTGAACATAAATACTATAGTGCCAATGTGTAGTTCCACAACACTAACTGCCCCCAACAAACTATTTAATGTACCAAAACTGTAATCATGCAAACATATTTTATAGAACATCTATTTTTGACAAATTATCAGATTGCTCTTGGACAAATCCAGCTTCTGTAGCCATAGAATGTACAATTTTTAAAATAATTAACAATATTGTGTTAAGTAAAAGTAAATAATATAAAATCTATCCGACACACGTAGTTTGTATAAACACAAATGAGTAACAGTGAGATAGACTACAGAATACGACTCTACACGATTCGTTTAATTTGGACCGATACGATTTAGTGCATAAAGAATTATTTTGAATTTATATATTTTTTTATAGGAAAACTATTAATTAAAAATTTAAAATTTATGTGACAATTGACTTTTTACGATGAAAGGAATTTAATAAGAAAAGAAAAAAAATGTGATACTTCCCCATTGAAACAGCCTCTGCTGATCTGGTACAATTTATTTATGATAGTATAAACAGAAATGAACTTGTAGTAGGAATATTTTTTGATCTGAGTCGTGCATTTGATACAATTAATTCAATATATCTAAAAGTCAAATTAGATACAATGGGCATAAGAGGCCCCATCCAACAATGGATTGTATCATATATGCCTTGCAGAACTATTAGGGTGCAGGTTGAGGCAGAGTAGTCGGACGATTACGACATCTTGATTGGCATACCTCAGGGTGGACTTTTGGATCCTCTGCTTTTTTTGCTTTATGTTAATGACCTTCCTAATTATATCAACATGGACAAACTTTTATTTATGCAGATGAGACCACGATCGTTGTCACAGCTAATACTACAACTGAACTAACAGATAAGATTAGAACGGTTACAAAGACCTTAAAAGATTGGTGTGATAGGAATCACCTTATTAACAATACTAAGACAGTTGTGATTGAATTCACTAGTCCCTTTGGACAAAGATGGATAGTTCCATTTAATATTTGTGATGCTGAAATTGTCTCATCTTAGTTAACAAGATTCCTTGACGTGGATTTAGATAACAAACTTACCTTTAACCAACATGCTTAATATGTCTGTAAAAAACTAAATAAACTCTATTATGCATTTACCATCCTAAAATCAAATTTCCATAGTCATTATTTAATAAATATATATTACTCCCTGGTATATCTCAGTTGCAATATAATTGTATGGGGAAGGGCAACTGAGGCATCTAGGGTCTTTCTAATTCAAAGAAAGTTTATAAGACTCTTATTTAATCTGGGCCATAGAGAGTCCTATAGAGATACATTAAAAAATAATATATAAACTGCTGTTGTATACCTTCACTAATAAGGGAAAACTAAGTAAAAATAGTGAGTACCATGAGCATAATACTAGAAGAAAAGATGAATTCCATCTACACCACATCAATAGACTGCAACACAAAAAATCACCTTTATATGCTGGTGGCCATATTTCTAATCTCTTACCAAAAAACCTAAAGTCAATTATGGATCTAAATAAATTTAAAACAAACCTAAAGCAATTTCTTACCCAACATGCCTTTTACTCAATAGATGAGTACCTACGTTCAGTTTGGGTCTTAATTGCAGACTAACACTTATTTTTAACCTGTAACTTATTATAAATGTGTACTACATTTAATAGTGATAGTATTTTAATGGGTTTTTTACCTCCTTGTTTGTCTTGTTTGTCTGATGTTTCATATCCTTGTAATACGCTTACATGAATAAATTTATACTGCTACTACTATTTTATCAATGTGAGTGTTCCATGACTATTTTTTATCGATATATAAACCTAAAAATTTTGTGGCATCCATAGACTTAATCTGAACAATAATGATGAATCATATAATACATTTTTGGTGCAAAACTCGACATATGTTGATT
Organism: Anoplophora glabripennis; assembly: GCF_000390285.2. Classification (NCBI taxonomy): domain Eukaryota; kingdom Metazoa; phylum Arthropoda; class Insecta; order Coleoptera; family Cerambycidae; genus Anoplophora; species Anoplophora glabripennis. The sequence continues at coordinate 61,643 of NW_019417312.1, read as the reverse complement.
TCTCGCTGTTAAGTTTAATGCCATTTTGTTTACACCATTCAGTCACATATTTTATACAAGAAGTTTCTGAAATAATGGCTGTATTTCGATTAGTTTCCAATAAAATAATACTAATATTATCAGTGTACAATATAACTTTTTTCCTATCATTATTAAAATTTTCTATTGGAAGGTCGTTTATAAAAGAGTTAAATAAAGTAGGTGATATGCAAGAGTCTTGAGGTGTACCACGGCATACCATTTGAGCCGCCGATCTAACGCCGTCGATCAATGGTGTCAAATGCACGACATATCAAAAACAAACCTATAACATTTTGTTTCTCGTTTAGCCCCTTGTAGATATACTGTAATGCTGTACTTAGTGCTGTGTTCGTAGATAATTTTGCACGAAACCCATGTTGACAGTTTGATAAATAATTGTTTTTTTTTTCTAAAAATTCGTTAATTTGTGTGTTAAAACAAAATTCAAATATTTTAGCGAGATGACATTGTAATGCCACAAGTCTATAATTTTCTATATCTAGTGGGCTCCCTTTGTTTTTGAAGATGGGCAATACTTTTGAAACCTTCAAAGATTTAGGATATTTACTGGTTTCAAAACTAACATTTACAATTTACGATATAATCGGTGACAGTTCCTTTTTGGATACCAGGAACACCGTACCAGGGATGTTATCTATTCCCAATAATGTTTTCCTACATACTTTCGATATTACATTCTCAATATCACAGGCCACTGTTGGATATAAAAATAAGGAATTCGGATTGTTTTGTAATAAAGGGGCTTTTGTTTTAGATGGTTCAATGGTATTGGCGAACTCTGCGAAATAATTATTAAATATATGTAATAATTTTTTCGTTGTTTAATTTCAAAAATATTTTTGTTTTTACTTCCTTTATTTTCGTTAATTGTTTTCCAATATTCTTTATTGATGTCCTTTGCCTCGCTTAGTCTTTTATTGTTATAATTTTTCTTGGCAAACTTTACTTTCTTAGTATATAAGTCTTTTACCTCGTTATATTTGCTTTTAGAAAAAGCATTATTTAGATGTTTGGCTAATTTAATGCATTTCCCTTAAAAGTTAGGAAAGATCTTTGATTTCATTAGTAAACCATTTAGGTCTAAATTTTTTTCTTAAATTTTTATAAGAACTGATAACTGGGAAATATTCCTCAAATAAATCTTTTATTTTTGAGTAAAAAGCAACGAACAATAGGTCTATGTCAGAGTTCAAATCAATAAGCATGTTTAAAATCCTCCATATTACTCTCATGGAATTGCCTAAAGCATTTATCAACAGATAATTTGGGGTCTTTAAAGATCTCTAAACATAATACTTGATAAGTATGATCAGATATGAATGTGTCGTTGACCAAGACATTGAAAAAGGCAAAATCAACAAAAACATTATGCATGTTTTAGATTGTCCCTAAATTCGTGTTGGTTCGTTAATTGTATGTATAATATTATACTCCAGGAAAAAATTACTTACTGTTTGTACTTCCTGACTATTATTGAGAAATCTATATTTATGTATTATGACTATTACTAAAAACAATTTTATGGATGTTGATGTTTCTCTTTCCTATTATACATACTCCTCCTTTTTTATATTTCGATCTACAGAAGATGTTATAGGTTGAGTAATTACCAAAATCTGAACCTTGTACGTCATTAGATAATGATGTTCTGTTAAACATAATATATCAACACTATGAGTGTCAATAAGTATCTCTAAATCTTCTTTCTTGCTAGTGAATCCTTATAAATTTAGGTTCATTACTGTAAATTCTTGATCCCTCTTAGTGTTTTGTTTGGGATTAGAAACTTTGACATCTTGGAGTTTAAGTCTTCTTAAATTTAGAGATTGAGAAAATTCATCTGGTCTTCTGTTATGTTGGTAGCTCGGTTGTTGTCAATATTGATTCTTGAGTTTACGCTGAAACATTGTCTCTGGTTTCCACCCCAGTGGCAGGAGTGTTGTCAATATTAATTCTAGATTATCCAAAAAGTTCTGTCCTTTCTTGAAATTGAATTGTGCAAAGGCTGTTCCTCTTGGCCAAAATGAAGGTTCATAGACTTGATCCATACCAATTAGAAAGCAATTAATTATTATCTTCTCTTTTATACCAGGTGTCCATTTATTTTACATCAATATTGTTTTTCTCTGTATTAAGTTTATTTGCTAGATAATGTGCAAGTTTATGTTCAGATACATGATTTTTAGCTTTAGACACAAACAGCCATAGTTTCTTATTTTTGTTCTTATTATCTGGCTTTTTATTTTTTGGCTAAGCATCAAAATTAGCAGAATCAGGATCACCTATTGCTGGACCACCTAATACTGTGGAAATAGATTTATTATTAATCTTTCTTTGTTGAATATTTGTGTTAACAAAGCTCTTTTTATGAGTTATAGGAGGTGATTTATTATCTAAAGACTTTGAAATAGTTTCATCTTGTTGGTGATTATTATTCAGAGAGGTAGTTTTGGATTTTGTGTTGTTTCAGGCATTGGAATCTTCACTAATTTGAGTAAATTAATATTGGATTCACGAAGATGTTTAACTTCCAATTTTAATGACTCTACTTTAGCACATAAATTCTTTATTTGGGATTCAACTTTTCCATTTATTTGATTGGTCATGTTCTTGAAGTTTAAGTAAAAAATTTGTATTTTTTGTTTTCAATTCTGCTATCGAATAGTCAAGTTGTTCCCTCATAAATACTTTTAATTGGTCGAATTTGTTGTGTTTAAACAGAATGAGCAGGCAAATCTCTTGCCATTGGCGTTTTTTAATTCTTTGGCAAAACTCGGAAGTTCTTCGATCGTAAATTTGCACAGTCCCTGTGAAGCCATGATAAGCACATTGTACACTGAATGCTGTACTAGCTTCTAGTTACATTTTTCAAACAAATCAAACAATTAACAGACATAACTAAATTTATACAAAATTTTCAGTCTACTTATGTCGTATAAGGTCAAAATTATGAGTAGAGCCCTGTTTAATGTTTATTATCGTCACTTAAATATGAATATTAAATGGAATATGTATAATGATATATAATATATGTATAATGATGTAATAAACAATATTAAATTAAAAAACGTTACTTTTAATTGTTTATTAACAAAGAGATATACAGGATGTCCCGTTCATGTTTCAAAAAAACTTGTGTGCAAGTTCCTCATGGAAAAATAATAGGGATAGTTCATGTAAAGTTTTTTTCTTAGAGGCCCTGTTTTCGAGATACAGTGTGTTGAAGTTGTTACTTTCCAAATGGTTTTCCTTAATTATCTTTAAATCGGCTAAAGATAACAATGTCAAAATTTGTACACGAGTAAACATTAACTGTGCGTTAAGATTAATGTGCAAACGGTTTCATTCTGAAAACCAGTGTCGCTGATACAGGTAATTGAAGGAGTACAATTAATTGAAGAAAAAATATGTTTAAAGTCAAAATTTATTCATTTCTAAACGGTTCTGTAAACTTTCAAGCATACTACAAAAAAAAGGTATACTTGTCGAAATTCGATAGCGTGTGCCATTTTCGAGAAAAATGAAGTTGCATAGATGGAAATGGAGGACAATTTCAGTATCTACAGTAGTATTTCGAGTTTGCACATTTACTTAATTGTGCAGCTGTTTTGTTCTGTATGTTTCCGAGTCTGTTTCCTAATATTTTTCCGTTTTTATCACTTTTTTTAAGCATTCATGTCCATCAATAATTGAGTCCATACAGCAATTGTTTATTTTAGTAATGGTAGTGTAGTAGTTTACAAAATCTAAAATTAGTTAATAATAGATAATTAATTACCATAATCTGTTTATTTTGATTTACTGTTTTAAATGTTAATTTACAACAACCTGAAACTGAAAATATATATTTTTTTTGTAGTTAATAAAATGTTTTACAATTTACTGTTTTATGTGATACGTAAGAAATTAAAATTATAGTCTTAAATGCAAATACTGTTGCTAGCTAAATGTCTTCAGCTCATTCAATGGTAAGGTCCTCTTTCAATTTAATATTTTGTTAATGTACTTGTGCCGCTTTATGTGAGCAAAATGGTACATGCTACCGAGTTTCGACAAGTATACCTTTTTTTTGTAGTATCCTTTAGAGTTTACAGAACCGTTTAGAAATGTAATACATTTTGACTTTTAACATATTTTTTCTTTGACTGTACCCCTTCAATTACCTGTATCGGCGACAATGCTTTTCAGAAGGAAACTGTTTGCACATTATTCTTAACACACAATTGATGTTTACACATGTACAAATTTTGATATTTTTATCTTTAGCCGATTTAAAGATAATTAAGGAAAACCATTTCGAAGGAACAACTTCAACACACTGTATCTCGAAAACAGAGCATCTAAGAAAATAACTTTACATAGACTACTCCTATTATTTTTCCATTAGGAACTTGCACACAAGTTCTTTTGAAACATGAACGGGACACCCTGTATACATACATATTACATTTGTGTGCATATACAGGATTTATTTAAATGGAAGGGCACAAATGATACCAGAGATTCCTTGGGTGAAAATAAGTCGATTTAACTTAACATACTATTATCCCAAGTCGCATAATAAAAACGATACAGGATGTCAAAGTGAAAAATAAAAAATGGTTTTTCCTTAATAATTTCTATAACTTTAGTCAGAAATGTTTCAAATTTTTAACAGAGAGGTTTTTTAATGATGGGAAAAATAATATAATAATGATTTTTGAGTATAGAGTACAAGGCACCCTCTGCATTGAATATGTAGTAACTTTTTTGGCAACCCCCGTATACAGCTTTTAGTAAGAAAATATTAAATACTGGACTTTTTTAAAACAAAAAAAGTATACTTATTGAAAATGGCTAAAGCCAACCGTTGAGGAGATATTTTTAATTTCATAAATTAGTTTATGGATTTATATCTTCACGAATACCAAGGTTCAAATTGCTTAAATAAATTTAAAAATGGGATAGGTAAATGTCATTTGATAATACTCGTAAATTGCAATTTTGAAGTATTAGTTTAGTGTTAATTGATTTTAGTCACTATTTACCTGCGGCTTAGATATTAAATAGTTTTGGAATTGAATAAAATAAATTATGTATACTAATGACGAGTATGTCGATATGTTGCAAGTATTTTTTGAATGTTACAAGAACTGTGCTGCTGCTGTACGACTTTATCATGCCAGATATCCCAATCGTCATGTTCCTGCTAGAAAAAATTTTGCGACGGTAGAAAGAAGAGGAAACGGACACATTCAGCCTCGTCCCGAAGGTACTGACAAAAGACGATGCAGATCTTGAAGAAGTTGTCCTTGGCAATTTACAAGATCAGAATTCTGAAAGTAGTACCAGAAAATTGGCGACACAGTATAACATTTTACATACTACGGTTTGGCAAATTGCGAATGATAATCTTTTATACCTCTACCATCTACAACCTGTGCAGGAATAAATTGCTGCGGATTTACCTAACGGGATAGATTTTTTGTCAATAGTATATGAACATTTCATGGGAAAACAGAAATAGTTTATCCATGGATAAAATACTGCAGTATTTTGTTTGGTGATGAAGTGTCATTTCAAAGACATGGTTTAGTGAACCATCACAATAATCACTCATGGTCTGACGAAAATCCTCACCAAGTTTGTACATCCAAATTTCAACATAATTTTAGTTTAAATGTATGGGCAGAAATCGTAGGAGATTATTTTATTGGTCCGTTTATTCTTTCTCGGCGTTTCGGCGTAGCCGAATATTTGAGATTTTGAAATGAGCAACTCCCAATATTGTTTGAAGACGTGCCACTAGCTATCCGTGAAAACATGTGGTACGCACATGACGAAGCTCCTGCTCATAGTACATTAGCATTGTTAGACAATGGTTAAATTTAAATTTTTCTGGGAGATGGATAGGTCGAGGGAACGATGCATCAGTCAAATGGCCTGCGCGATCACACATGGACTATTTTTTATGGTGTCACTTAGAAAATGTTGTTTATTCCAACCCTTGTGGAGATGCTTCATCAAAGAATTTTTGCAGCAGCTGAGGAAGTAAAGAATGACATACATATTTTTACAGGAAAACGGAAATTAAGTACTTCAAAAATATCCTTTAAAAAATCTTGTTTTTTTATTGTCAGCCAATTTTTTCTTTTAAATTGTCTATTGACTTTTGTTAAGTTGTTTTGCTCTTTTTTCTAATAATTATTATTAATCTAACAATAAATAAGTAATATTTGCAATATGTTTTCACCTGAACTGTTTTTTCATATAATATTTCTTTTATACAGTGTTTAAATAATTTCACATGCACAAGAAAATGTGTGTTTTAATAAAGGCACTGAAAAAACAATTAAATAGAAATTATGCAACAAGTGTATTCACACATGCTAAAATAATAAGCAAAAAGAGTCAAATAAATTTAAAACAGGAAAAATAATGTTGTCTCATTTGATTCCTGCACCCCCTTTATGTACTTTAACAACTGCACACTACAATCTAGTCTTGATATATGTAATGCATTTGCAGATTTTTTTGCTTCAGTTTATACTATTTCTGACAATAAATCTTCTGCATTTATTAATAATTGGCAATCCTTAAATACACTGTATCACATTGATATTAATTCTGACATGGTTTTTAATAAATTAATTCAACTCAAGGAAAGCTTCAATATGGGTCCTGATGGAATTCCTCCGTATTTTTTAATCATTCAATCATTACTTTTTCAGATTTCTATTGATCTGGGTTATTTTCCCGATGTATGGAAATCAAGTTATATATTCCCACTGTACAAATCAGGTGATAAATCGGATGTATGTAATTATAGACCCATTTGCTGTCTTAGTGCAGCGGGGAAAGTTTTTGAATGCATTGTTGCAGATGTTCTTCATCTAAATTTCAATAGTTTAATTTCTCCTTATCAACATGGTTTTTACCCCGGTCGGAGCACAGAAACCAACTTACTGATTTTCAGTAACTACATTGTGAAGGTTATTGAGGATGGGACCAGGTTGATACAATATATACTGATTTTCGTAAAGGGTTTGATAGAGTTCACCACATACTAAGTATATTAAAATCTTATAGGTTAATCGGGAACTTGCTATTGTGGATGAAGTCATACTTAGTAAATATAACTCAAATGGTTAAAGTTAAAGTGTTTACTTCACCTAAAATAATTGTAACATCTGGTGTTCCTCAGGGTAGCCATCTGGGATCAATATTGTTTCTTCTTTTTGTAAATGATCTGTCTCATAACTTGAAATCATGTAGATATTTAATGTTTGCCCATGATTTGAAATTATTTTTAAGTGTTAAGGATGCTACGGATAGTGGTGCAATTCAGAGTGATTTCAATCAATTAGCCGTGTGAATCCCACGATATGGAGTTAAATCATAATAAATGTAAAGTAATATCTTTTACCCCTAGAAAGAATATTTGGTTGTCGGATTATTTTATTGATAATATTAAACTTGAAAGAGTAAAGACAGTGAAGGATTTGGGAGTAAAATTTGATTATGAATTGAAATTCACTTCTCATATTGAAGATTTATTGAACAAATGTTTTAGAATGAGTGGTTTCATTAAACGTCAAACTTGAGACTTCACTAATATTACTTCTATTATTCTTTTATATAACTCTCTGGTGCGTTCAACTTTGGAATATTGTTGTATTATTTGGAATCCACATTTTGCCAATCATGTAGATCGTTTGGAGCGTATTCAAAAGAAAATATGCAATTTCATGCTCTTTAAATTGAATATTAATAAAGATGATTATGAATATAGTGAAAGATTATATCTACTTAGTATTCAATCTCTAAAATGTAGGAGACACTGTTCTTATTTAAAATTTGCTCATAAACTTTTTCATAACAGAATAAATTGTAGTGAAATATTATCATTATTTAATATAAGAGTGCCAAACTACACTACCAGGTCAAATGAATTTCTCTATTTAGATTAATCTCGCACTAATGGATTATATTCTCCCATTAATGAAATTATAAGGCGGTTAATGCGTTGCCACAGGATTTTGATATCCTTGAGGCATCGTGGTGTCAACTTATTAAGTTCATAAAAGAACTCGGCTAGTTATTACTTGTAAATGATGATCGTCTTTAAGTATTTATTTTTATATTATTTGTTAAGGTATTGTTTATTGTAAAATTTTTTTTGAACAACTTATTATTTCGATTATATCATTTGGGATTCCTGTAGATACAAAAATTGAATTAATTAAATAAATAAATTAAATTAAATAAATAAATAAATAAAATGATCACCGTTTTCTCTCGGACATAAATTTATTCTTCGTCGAAAATTGAAGTCTACTCTATCCAATAACTACTGATTGTTTCTAATGAATCTGCATTTATCCGTATCCACAATTCTGCTCGAGACGCAACTGGTGAGGAATACACAAATTCTTTTAATGTTCCCCAAAGAAGGAAATCACATTTGTTAAGGTCTAGTCATCGTGAAGGCCAAACTTGTGGGCAATTATTTCCTCTTCGATCCATTTATTTGGATATTGGTGGTTTAAAAGTATCAAACAATATTACTAAAATGAGGGAGTGCTCCATCATGCATAAACTAATGTTCTAGCCTTGTAGTGGCACCTCGTCAAGTAGATCCGGAAGAGTGTTTTGGAGAAATTCTAAGTAAGTCGATTCGGTAAAATAACTGGACCTACAGTGGCGGCTTGTCCTATGAGGCAGGTGAGGCAATGCCTCACCAATAAATTTGGGAAGTACACCTGTTAAAATTAATGAAGTGTTTACTTATTTATTTTTTTAATCACTTCTTTAATCACAATTTCACTTTTTTAATTTTTTTCGCTATTTGCATCCATAAAATGCATAATTTTGCTTGAAACTGAAATAAAATACAGACTGCCCTGGCCTTCCAACAATCATCAACAGCAACGCGCGGACGAATCATCCATCTCATTTCCTCTTTAAGAAATAAATGTTCAGAGGCATTGCCTCTGTCTTTCCTTGTCTAGCATATTATGTACAATACATACAGGGTAGGAAAGTACCGATGGTCTATCTGAAGTTACGTGAGAGCGATAAAGTAAGCCATAGAAATCCATGCGATAGAGAAGGATGGCTATAATGAAGGCGTGTCATAGTCACCGCCCGTTTCGCCCTTCCACAAATAAGATCCACTTCTTATTTAGTCTTATTTTATTTAGTTATTTATTTTGTTAATATGTACTTTAATCGTAGTTTATGCCAAGTTAATTTTATTTCTCACTTTAAAATTTATATATGTTATTTAATACATTTAGCTTTCACCTTACCCCTTTTTTCTATTAGTCCCACCACGCCATACCCATCCATTTCCCTCCTGGCAAGAATGCTCTACACCTCCACGTTGGTTCTTGCTGGACGGTTGCGTAATAGATTTTCATATTTCACTCACAGAAACGAATTTAAGTTTTCCAATAGTGCTCTAATAACATGATCTGCATTTTAATAACCTAGATTACCAACACATTTTTTTCATTATGAAACTTATGCAATTGACGAAGTAGAGAATTCACTAAAGTAACTTTGAAAACTAACCATAATAATAATAATAAATTTGTGTGCCCCACTACCTTGTAATTTTTATAAAATCTGAATGAACATCAGTTTTTCGATAATATTGTAAATGCAACTACAAATTTCTAGATTCATTTTAAAGTCGTTTGACCTTGAAAATTAAAAAATTTTCGCCTGCGGCGCTATTTCTTTTACTACCCGTCCAATAAAATGGCCTACGTGCCTCACCTATTCTCAATATCACGAGCCGCCACTGCTGGACCAATTAAGTACCGATCAATAACACTGATCCAAACATTTATGTTAAATTCGCCTTGGAAATATGGAGGAGTTACTGAATGAGGGTTTACATCGGAATACATGATAGTTATGTTAATTTGTAATACTACTGCGGGTGAAACAAAATCCATCAGTAGAGATTTTTTTTTGAAAATTAACGCCTAACGTTAAAATAAACTGATAGAAATTCACTCGTTTAACCAAATCATTCCGTAACAATTCTTGCACGATTTGGGTTTGATATGGGTGTAGTAGATTACGTCTGATCACTCGGTGCACAAAAATTTGCGATATACCACTTTGTCGAGATAGAATTCTAGTATTATTTATTTATTTATTTAGACAGGCTGGTCCATTTTCGATGGGAATTCAGGGTATTTCAGAAACTACTAAAAATTTGATAAATCTGGCACCACGTTCTCGAGCTCGATTTTCATGGCAAACTCGACTGTTAGATCATAAATTTGCTATCTTCATTTGTTTCTGAGTTACAGGGCGTTTCCCATTATTGTGACACTTTTTAACATGTCTGTATCTCGGCTGTTAAATAAGTTAGAGTTAAAGTAAAAACTGCTCAAGACTAATTCTTTGGCGTAGAATTGAATGCCGATATTAGATTTTTAGTATATCTTAAGATTTCGGAGTTATGACCCAGTTATAATTTTTTAAATGGAAATCGTAGCTGGTTATGACCTAAAAAATGGAGATTTTTTTCCGCTTTTCAGCAATATATCACATGCTATAGTTATTTTTACAAACACGGAAGATACGGGGTGTTTTATATATAAATTCGATGCTTTTTTACATTTTAATATGGCTCATAAAACTCATATCTGTTGTAAAAATATGACGTTTATTTAAAATATATATTACAGATAAGAAAAGACTCTTTCTATATTAGTTATGTAAATATTATAGTAGGGTGACCACACAATGCAAGAATACTCTAATTTAGATCTAACAAAAGCTGAATATAATAATTTAAAAGTAGAGGAATTATTAAAATCCTTAGAGCAGCGTAGTACAAAATCTAGCATTTTAAAGCTTTCGTTTGTAATCATATTAATATGGTACGAAAAAGACAATTTACTATCAAATAGTACACCTAAATCACGGGTGGTATGTGGCCTGGTAAGAATAGTATTATCAATACAGTAATCAAATAAAATCGATTGCTGTTTGAGAGAGAATGTCATGACATAACACTTTTTAATACTAAGGTGTAAGTTATTAACATTGCACCATAAAACAATTTTATTTAAAGGAGATTGTAAATTTAAACAGTAATTTCCACTACTTATACTAGTATAGAGCTTCATGTCATCAGCATATAATAAACAATTAACGTCAGTTCCAACCACAATATCCATAGATAAGATATACTATGTAAGAAATAGATAGGCAACTCAATGAAAAAAATGCATTAAATACGCCATCGGTGTTTGGAGTAAGAAACACTTTCAAGGGCAATTATTGCACATACGAGGGGTATAAGATAAATTCATTGGGTGTAAAGGGGCATACGATAACTTCTCATTATATTCGTAAGGTGATTCGCAAACATTAACCAAAAATTTAACCTCGTATTCTTTAGTGAATTTTAAGAGGGCTATTTCGTATAAAGATTTTATCTAGGAAGTTTCGTTAAAAAAATACAGGGTATTAAAATTTAAAAAATATAATTTTTACAAATAATAAAAATTAAAAAATAAATGCTGCAGGGTATTGTCTAAATAAAAATGTATGCTGCTGCTTTATTGTAACAATCATGATATTTTCGCATTCCTCTTCCAATTTTCTACAAATTACTATTCTTTTATAATTTTCCAAAAAAGCCTGATTTCCTGAGTAAAACTTATAAAATGAACTGAAGACACTTCGATATTTGAATACAATGCTGTTTAATCGTAACAATAGTAGGCTGTGTTTGCGCAAATTGAGGTAATTTTGAGCATTTACTCAAATAAAATCATCTATGAGATGTTCTTTATTCGATTAAATAATAGATTAAAAAAGTGTTTCTATTGTAATTTAAACAATGTTTTCAGTTCAACGAAAATGTTTTTTTTCGAAAAACAAAGGGGTGGTGATTTGTAGAAAATTGTAAGGAGAATCCGAAAATATCATAATAAAGCCCTGTATCTCAGCTACTGGAACATTGTTTTTTAAGAAAATGCTTCCGATTTTGTACAATATTTACATACATTCATGTGATTAATTTCAAATTATTTCACTCACTAGTTTCTAAAATGTAATAAAAAATTTAAAATATTAATTTAACACTGGATTGTTTTAGTGAACCGACCTAGATAAAAACTTTAAATGAAAGACCTACCTTAAAATTCACTAAAGAATTCGAGGTTTCATTTTTTGTCACTGTTTGTAAATCACCATGTAGTTCATTTGTAAATTGATGTCATTGGCAATGTGTCACGTATAATTTCTTCATTCACATTATTACATTTTCTGAAAATTCTAAAATTATATTGTAACGTATGATCGTATGAATCATGATGAAGTTCCGGCGTCAGCTGTTAAATTTCAAAATGAATGCTAACAGAGACAACACAAATTTATTTTGTTTCTGTCTAAAAAAGGATAGACACATATCGCTGTCCTCTCGGGCTCTGGAGTCAAGTAGTGGGGGTAATTTTCAATCAGTTAACCAGTAAAGTTGCCTATGTGTGACAATATCATTAATGAACATATTAAAGAAAAGAGGACCAAGAAGCGATCCTTGCGGTACACCAGAAGTAGCTAGAAATTCTTTCAACAGCCGACCATGATATTCAACAAATGCATGCCGATTTAATAAATAAGATAAAAAGAAGTGTAGTAAGTCCTTTGAGAAACCAAAACTATTATTAACTAACTATCAAAAGCCTTTGTGAAATCGGTGTATGTTACATCTTGCGAATTCGAATCAAAAACACCCGAGATATATTGAGTTATACACAGAAGGTTGGAGGAGGTGGATCTGCCTTTAAAAAAACCATGTTGATATTCATTAGTATGTACTAATATGTTGGTCATCTTCAATTGTTTCAAAATAAGTTCTTCGTTTTGTGCCCTGATTGCAGTAGCATATTCTTGAGTGTTGCTGAAAAACTTGCCTGTTTCTCGAGCCCGTCTTTCAACATTGGAAACTGTTTCTTTATGCGATTTTGAAGTCTTCTCCGATATACTTCAACACTTTTTCTGTAGTTTCCTTCACAGAAGTAATAGTATGTCAACTTGTTAGCTAAATGGGAACTTCCTGGCCATTTACAAAACACCTAGCAAATAATTACTAAAATTAAATGACTTTTTTCCTGATCGGCAAGTTTGACGTTTAAATTTATTGTTAATTTTTGAATTTTTGATATTTTTAAATAACAGCTATGATACGTTTTAGTTATACGTGTTTTTGTTGAAAACAACAAAGTTTTTTGAAGACTAACAAGAGTAAGAAAAGTTTTAGACTTAAATTCCCCATAAAATAAAGTACCTAATAACTTTTTAAGTCCGCCAACGGGTTAAAAAATTCTGTTATATTTTAATGGTGCATCATCCCTTATCAACCCTTTAAAATGCTTCAATTGAACTCTATTTACCTACTCTCTATTAATGGTACACTCACACCATGTACCAAATTTGGTTTTTCTAAGTTCAAGTGTAATTGAGATTTTTTCGAAATTTCAAACCATTAGTATAAAGGTAAGTTGCGTAAAATCACCATATTTTGGGTTCCCCTACATGCCCCTGCACTGCGTCGGTTCTTATACAATATGTATATTATTTTAACATATTAACATTCCAAACAATAATATGTCTATGAAGGTGTCACTGAATATGCTACCCACCGCACTGTAGCGCAACAAAAAAATGAGCTCAGAGAGGGAATTCACCACATTACAAATGCAATAAATAAAACGCAAGGAATTATATTTAGAATCTACCAGTAATTTTGCCAATGTAGACATATTTAATATTGGTTTGAATTGTAAGTTAATATGTTACATTATAATAATTCATGTTTCAACATTTCCAAAATGGAAACGTTTTTGAACATTACTGTAATTTTTTAAAGTATAATATTCATTTGGAGTTTTGGTTGTTCATTTGCATTTTTAAGAATTAATTTCTCAATGAAATGAAAATTGTAATGTTTTAATGTTGACGCAACAACTTATCAAGTTATGTATGACCATGATGGTAATAGTTTAAATCTAGAAATGTAAACAAAAAATGTTGATATATTTGGAACGAATACATTGAAGATGAATTTATCGAGACAAAACATCTAAATCTGTTTCGGGCTGACGCAGTTTAGTTTTGGGGGTCATGAAGGCTTGCAGGTCTGTATTGAAAAAAATGAAGTTGATGATGGTCCTGGAAAGATGAAACGTTACATATAAAAATTGATTATGCCATTCGATAGAGGGCAAAAAGTTACCATGAGTAAGTGTTCTTTTTTCAATATCACCTCATACAAGGCTGAAATGAAACAAAAACGGATTTCCAAAATTTAGTTTTTTTTTTAAATATATTGAAAACTCATCATGTTAGCCTTGATTTTTTAGAGGTATAATGTAGGTCCCCTGATTACGCAACTTTGCCCCCCCCCATTTAAGCTAGTTCGTATCTCTTACCGTTTCCAAGGTATCTGTAGTGAGAAGTTAATTTGTAACAACCTGTCTAAGTTGAGACTAAATTCTAAAATTCTATATATACAGCGTGTCCCACTAGTGCGGGAAAGTCCAATATCTGTTAAAATGAGGAATTATGGATTTTTCTTTTTACTTTATTGCCACATTTTTCGGAATGTACAAATTAAAAATATATTCAACTATACAGGGTGTTCCACTATTCCTGGCCAGACACCAACTTTGGTTTTTTAAATGGAAACACTCATTTTTTATATTTTTTTCGGATTCTACATAAAAAATAAAGGGTACTTTGTGTAGAATTCAAATATTCACAGTTTTTGAGATATCTCGCTTGAAAGGTTTTTCTAGTCGATATTGGCTGCTTACATTTTCTGATACTGACAGGTTATACTAATAGCTACTAAGCCCATTTTTTTTATCAGATGTTTAGTAAGGATGACTCTTTCGGATCTTGCTCCAAAAACTGGCCTGCGTTATACAGGGTGACCAAAATATCATGTCAAAATTGCCAATTGAAAAATTGAAAAATCTCCAATTTTTTAAATGCAACACTATTCATACCATGAGATGCAGAATTAAATTCTCTATACCTGCTCCTATACCAAAATTCATTAGTTTTTCATGAAATCTCATTTCTATGAAAAAATGCGAAGTTTACAAATAGCTTATATGTAAAATAACGTAGTAGGCTCCTGTCAAAGGATAATCTGGAAAATTTTCGATTCACATAAGGTTTAATAGAAAAGCGACAGTAATAATTGTGAAATAAATTACTCTAAAGAAGAATTAGTAAATAAATAATAGAATAATTAGTAAAGCTCATGGTAACTGTTTATTGACAAGTATTTACGAAACTAATAATCCAGATTTACAAAGATATCCTCGTACAAAGTGTTTTGTAAAACTGAAGGAGAGGTTTGAAAGAACAAATGCAAATTATGAGAAGACAACAAGAACACACGCATGCAGTATCCAAAACAGTAAATTAACATCGTGCATTTGTAACAAAAGTAATAAAGACCTAGTTAAATTAGTAACAGGTAACCGCTCAAAATGTTTGCCATTTTTCTCTAGACATTGCAATTCTAGCAATTCTACGGCGAAAATTGCTTGACACATTTCGCAGCATTTCCGGAGTTGCGGTCAAAAAAGCACTTCTTATCTTTGCCCGTAAATCTTCTATATCTGTCTGAGGAGTTTCATACACCCTGTCTTTTATATAGCCCCATAAAAAAAATCAAGACAAGACAGGTCTGGGGATCGGGGAGGCCATGGAATTGGACCGCCTCTACCTATCCACTTGGATACAAACCATTTAAGTATTCTCTAACCTGAAACAGTTTTTCTATGAATTTACATAATGAGAAAACTTACCACCAGTGTGGAATGTGCAGAGGCACGATCATATTGGAACTACTGACTGTTTAAGTCACCCGGAGGAATATGTTCCTGCAATTGGAGCAAGTCGTTTTGTAAAAATTGCAAATACCCATTACCAGTTAAGTTTCTTTCAAGAAAATGTAGTCCAATGACTTATTTTCCGCATATTCCCGCCCAAATGTTGATTTTAAAACGGTGTTGATGATGATCGTCTTGTCTTATTAATCTGGGATTATGATCGGCGTAATGGTGATAATTATGTCGATTCCCTCGACCAGTATCGGCAAAGGATGACTCGTCAGTAAATAACACCTTTGAAAAAAATTTCATCTTGTAGCTTTATAGTTGCTCACTCACAAAACTGTACTCGCTTCTGAAAATCTTGCTGTGTTAAGAATTGGTGATGCTTAGAATGATAGGGGTGGAAGTTGTTTTTCTTTAACGTTCTACTAGAAAGGCAGGTAAACTCCGCTGACGCTGCGCGCGGCCCGGGCACCGCTGCACGGTGCTTTCCTTGCTGGTTAGTAGATATAATATTTTTTGAAACACCCTGTACTTTGATTTTTAAACACCCTGTATATAAAAGTATGAGGAGAATGTTTTTCAAAAAAGAGTAGGCCCCGTTCGAGAAAATAATAAGAAAAGTTTGTTCCAAACTTCCAAAAAGGCATCTGATTAGTAAATATAAAATTTTTCATCCAAAGACTACGTAGGTAAGGCAGAAATGGTAAAAAAATAAATTAAGACATCTGCTTGATAAATATATAAATTTTCATTAAAAGACTGTAGTAAATAGACAAAGCTAAAAGTGAAAAGAAATAAAACTGCCCTTAATTCTATAGAACATCTAGTATATGGATATTTAAAAAAGCGACTTTTCTTCAAAAGATTAACAAAATGAATAAGGGAAAATCTGGTACACCTGTGTCAGTTTTATGGAACATCCTATACATAAATTGCAAGGAACACCTGGCTAGTCGGTTTTTTCGTAAAAATATTGCAGACCAGTACAAAATATAGAAAAAGAAAAAACATTAAGGAAAGTTTCGTTCTATTGGTCATAAATAATCAGTATAAAAATTCAAAAATACAACTGGTTAATAAGTATACAATTTTTCATTAAAAGACTAGTAAATAAAGACAAAGTTAAAAGTGAAAAGGATAAAAATTGCCCGTTTCAGATATGGATCAATTTTATGGAACACCCAGTACATATATGGATTTTCTAAAAAGCGGCTGGCCAGTAAATATACAACTTCAAAAGATTTCATGAAAAAATTAACAAAATGAATCAGAAAATCTGGTCCATCTGTGTCAGTTTTATGAAACATCCCGTACATAAATTGCAAAAAACATTTGACACCGTGTGTAGAAATATCTATTTGAAAATTTAGGTAGGTAGTGAAATGAGAAAAAAATCCTAGTCCGCCCGTGTCATTTTTATGAAACACTTAGTATATAAATTTGCAAAATGCCTCTGAATTCTACAATATAAGATTTTTCATAAAAATATTGCCACAATAAATTTCTGAAATATACAGAAGCCTCTAGACCGATAATTCGCCAAAATCTCATCTAGTTAGTAATCATAAAACATGACCAAAAGATTCAATATGTAAGTAAAACGAAAAAATGTAAAAAATGTAAGGAAAAATCTGATCCAGACCTCTGTCAATTTTATAGAATACTTTGTACATAAATTTTCAGAAAAAATTTGGAAGATAAATACGAATTCGCGTTAATTTCGCGAAACGTTCTATATAAAATTTTTGAAATAGGCCTTAATAATAATTAATTAAAATTAATCGTACAAATATGTATTGTTAAAAGAAGAGAAATCCAATTTAATTCGCGCGATACTTGAAGTTTTGTGAACGAAACATTAGCCCGCACCAGCTCTATCTCTCTCGCACACGTCTGTGCCATTGCCGTTTATATTGGCAAAATGACAGTTGGGCGAATCCAGTAGCTTATAAGTTCTATGGTCCCGTCTGATTTCCTAACCTAAATTACTTACGGAATACGTCAAATATCAATTAGTATTTTCCTTCAATCGATCTATGGTTCGTTGTGATTTTCTAACCTCAATTGGAAACGTCAAATACAGCGAAATTTATTTTGAAGTTTCAATCCTACATTCTTCGTGATTTTTAGATTTTCGTGGATTTGCGTTCGCGGTTCTTTGAATCTCCATTTCGCTTATAAAATGGTCGTTTGTCAGTGAGAAAGAAGTTCACGGAGAAAGGTATATTTGAAAACGCGAATATAAAGTTGCAAAAATTTGATTAAGCGACGAACGAAGGGAGTGAGGCTCGATTATGCCTAGGATTATGCCGCTTCGGATCTCGCGGAGAAACCCAGTTCGTCCGCCAAAATGCTAGCTTTCCATTCTGACTTGAAAGACAGCGCGTAGTATCGTCATTCATTGTTTAAGCTGCCGCACTTCGAATCTGCGTTAATTTCGCGAAACGTTCTAAATAAAAAGTTTGAAATAGGCGTCTGATCAGTAAACAAAAATAAATACTTCAAATGTCGTCTAGTAAGTCCCGTCTAATTTTCTAACATCAATTGGAAACGTCATTTTCGCCTAGTAGGTCCATCTGATTTTTTCACCTCGATGTCATCTATGAAATACGTCAAATATTAATTAGTAGGTCCCCACTGACTTTTTAACCTCAATTAGAAACGTCAAATATCGTCTTGTCACTCCTGTGTGATATCTTAACCTAAAATACGAAACACGTCAAATATCAATTAGTACGTTCCTTTTGATTTTCTAACCTCAATTAGAAACGTCAAAAATCGCGTAGTAGGTACCGTCTGATTTCCTAACCTAAATTACGAAATACGGCAAATATCAATCAGTCTGTTCCTTCCATCGATCTATGGTTCGTTGTGATTTTCTAACCTCAATTGGAAACGTCAAATATAGTGAAATTTATTTAGACGTTTCAATCTGACATTCTTCGTGATTTTCAGATTTTCGTCGATTTGCGTTCAGGGCTGGTTGAATCTCTATTTCGCTTATAAAATGGCCGTATGTCAGTGAGAAGTCCACCCAGAAAGGTACATTTGAAAACGCGAATATAAAGTTGCAAAAATTTCATTAAGCGACGAACGAAGGGAGATGAGGCGCGGTTATGCCGCTTCGGATCTCGCGGAGAAACCCAGTCCGTCCGCCAAAATGGTAGTTTTCCAATCTGGCTTGAGCGCGTAGTGTCGTCGTTCACAGCTGAAGTAATCAACAATTTTTGTAATGTTAAATTTGCATTTTTCTAACACAACGTCGTCTCGCAAAAGATCCACAATGAGATAAAACAGATAAATAACGACATCCCATGACTTGGAAGAGTTTTAACCCCAACTTATTTCTATTGATTCTTAAGTTTTGACGATTGGGGAGTACCTAATACGAATGCAATATAGTAATTAACGAAGCAAATTGTACTAATACAAAGGTTGAAGGGTTTAGATACTATGGATTGGTTTAAAATTATGCAGTTTTAGAGGGCAAGTACTTACGTTAATTCGGGGGACAGGTATCGTAATCGTAGGCATGACAAACGGTAGAGCTGCGAAAATGTAAATAACAACCTAACCTAATAATAAGAAATACCTGTATATGTCGTGGCGTAGCAATGGATTAAGGTTAAAAAAAGGCCTAGTAAGGTAAAATAACGGTTCGCCGCGACCCTACAGACGTCTTTCGCGTTTGGCGTGAAATTATTTTGACGCATATCAAACTGACGTTTCTAACGACATTCGAATTTTCTCCGGGTGGGCGTGTCTTAAAGCTTCAATCTTTAGGGCTTGTCTGTCGTCGAGTGGACCCCAAAAATATGCAAAATTAAATATGAAAAAGCGAAAAGAACGTTACAAAAATGCCCCCGAACGATTAAAGATGATCGAATGGACATCTCGTGCCCGACATTCCGCGGTTTGCGGAAAAAGAATTTCTGTGTGGCAAAGTATACGTTTTTCAGCCGGCGAGAGAGTGCATTTTAACGTATTTACGGCCGCATTTCGAATCCTGCGCGTGATTTCGCGGAAAGTTCTACATAAAAGGTTTGAAAAAGGCATCCGGTCGATAAATATGAGTATTTTCCGCGCGGCTTTAAATAAATAACGTAGGTAAAGTAGGTAAAATAAAAACTAAATAGAGGAAACCGGCGAGGCGATCGTCAGGTTTCATCGGTAAGTAGGCGTGTCGGACTATTGCGTTTCACACAAAAGTTTGGCCACGCCCCCCGTAGGGCTCCGGGAGAATCGGATTTTAGGTAGGAAGGAGCGGAAGAACCTCCACCGGAATACCCCTCGTGCGACACAGACGGAGCTATCAGATTTTAATATATATTGATTAACCACACTTTTGGAAATACTAATTTCATCACTAATCCCGCACATCCCAAAATGTCAATTTGACTATCCTGATTACTGCATGCGTGTGTTCTTGTTGTCTTCTCATAATTTGCATTTGCCGTTCTTCCAAACCTCTCCTTCCGTTTTACAAAACACTTTGAACGAGGATTAATAAATCTGGATTATTAGCTTGGTAAATACGACTTGCCAATAAACAGTTACCATGAGCTTCTCCTACGGCGTACACCATATTTACTAATTCTTCTTTAGAGTAATTCATTTCACAATTATTGCTGTCGATTTTCTATTAAACCTTTGACAGAAGCCTACTACGTTATTTTACATATAAGCTATTTGTAAACCTCGCATTTTTTCATAGAAATGAGATTTCATGAAAAACTAATGAATTTTGGTATAGGAGCAGGTATAGCAAAGTTGTAGAGAATTTAATTCTGCATCTCATGGTATGAAAATATACAGGGTGTTGCATTTAAAAAATTCGAGATTTTTCAATTTTTCAATTGGCAATTTTGACATGATATTTTGGTCACCCTGTATAACGCAGGC
>NW_019417312.1:19471-39752 GCF_000390285.2 Anoplophora glabripennis | reverse complement strand
TATATTTGACTTAAGTTTTTAATGTCAGTTTTGTCGTTAATACTGTTTTTATTTTTTTTAATATGAATCATTTCTTGGATTAATCTTTTGTTATAATTTGGTTCTTTGACAAGAATTTTAGTTTGATCAAAATTAAAACTATGTTTTTTTTCTTTAACATGTTTGTTAAGTGCTGTTGCACAATTTTTAGTATATTTATCCTTTAATCTATTCTCTAAATTTTGTGATGTCATACCTATATAATGACCATTGCAATCATTGCATGGAATAGAATATACTACATGAGATTGTTTTAGTATAGGAGTTTTACTTTTTAAAGGTGTGAAAAATTTATTTAATTGATTGAACGATTTATGAGCAACTAAAATGTTGTATTTAGATAAAATAGATTTAATTTTTTCGGATAAAGATTGTACATATGGTAATGCAATATACTGAAAATTGATAGAGTTATGATTAGAATTTATTGGTTTTTTGTTTTTGGATGTAATAAAAATTGAAAATTCTTTGTTTGATAATTCTGTTATAAAACTTGGGAGGATAATTATTATTTAGTAATTTGTTTTTTATTTTATTTATAATTTTAGGCCTATAAATAGGACTAGTTAAATGTAATGCTCTATTGATTAAACCAATAACTACACTTTTTTTGTATGTTATCGGGTGGTGAGAATTGAAATTTAAATATCCACCTGAAGAAGTGGGTTTTGTAAACCATTTGGTTAAAATCTGATTATTTTTGCGGATTAAAGTTAAATCGAGAAAATTAATTTTGTTTTTATTTTCAATTTCGATAGTAAATTGTAAATTTGGATGAAAAATGTTAAATTCATTTAAAATATTATTAATTTTATTTTCGGGAAATGCAATCATCAACAATCTTTTGAAAAATAATATATCAAAATCCAAATTATTAATTACTTCTTCCAAATATTCCATAGTTAATTGTGCTATTGTTGATGAAATCGGTGCTCCCATTGCACAGCCGTCTATTTGTAGGTACAAATTTCATCAACAATAGCACAATTAACTATGGAATATTTGGAAGAAGAAGTAATTAATAATTTGGATTTTGATATATTATTTTTCAAAAGATATGTTGATGATTGCATTATCGCACTTCCCGAAAATAAAATTAATAATATTTTAAATAAATTTAACAATTTTCATCCAAAATTACAATTTACTATCGAAATTGAAAATAAAAACAAGATTAATTTTCTCGATTTAACTTTAATCCGCAAAAATAATCAGATTTTAACCAAATGGTTTACAAAACTCACTTCTTCAGGTAGATATTTAAATTTCAATTCTCACCACCCGATAACATACAAAAAAAGTGTAGTTATTGGTTTAATCAATAAAACATTACATTTAACTAGTCCTATTTATAGGCCTAAAATTATAAATAAAATAAAAAACAATTTACTAAATAATAATTATCCTCCCAAGTTTTATAACAGAATTATCAAACAAAGAATTTTCAATTTTTATAATACATCCAAAAACAAAAAACCAATAAATTCTAATCATAACTCTATCAATTTTCAGTATATTGCATTACCATATGTACAATCTTTATTCGAAAAAATTAAATCTATTTTATCTAAATACAACATTTTAGTTGCTCATAAATCGTTCAATCAATTAAATAAATTTTTCACACCTTTAAAAAGTAAAACTCCTATACTAATGTAGTATATTCTATTCCATGCAATGATTGCAATGGTCATTATATAGGTATGACATCACAAAATTTAGAGAATAGATTAAAGTATAAATATACTAAAAATTGTGCAACAGCACTTAACAAACATGTTAAAGAAAAAAAACATAGTTTTAATTTTGATCAAACTAAAATTCTTGTCAAAGAACCAAATTATAACAAAAGATTAATCCAAGAAATGATTCAAATAAAAAGAAATAAAAACAGTAGGTTAACGACAAAACTGACATTAAAAACTTAAGTCAAATATATCATAATTTAATCAAATAATTTATCATATAAACAACATTTAAAATAGTTTTCTACACATTTAAATTATAATTTCCAATAAAAGTGGTAGATGTCCTTTCTGTTGTTAATTTACAAAAATTCACCGCTAGGCGTACTACCTGTTTCTATTTTATCATAATTATATCGCTCAATTCATTTCCAACGTATCCACGTACCAACCACATTGACAATTAAAAATATTTTCCTGGTACGCTTACAATATTTAAAAATGCAAGCATTTTTCAAATTTAAAATGAAAAAGCACAAGATTATATTGTGAAACATGTGGATAAAATTTGATAACTGATTAAAACATTTATTCTAAGGATAATAATGGTTGTTTAGGTATGTATTTGACAAAATTATATTTTCATTAAATTAATTGTAATTACAGAAAAAGGTGTTTCTAAATATTAAGTAGTTTGTTTGTATTTCAGGTTTTATTTAATTAACAATAACAATTTTAACAATAAAAGTCTTTTGAAAAAGTTCCTGATCAGGAACGAAACGTCAAGAAAGAAATAGCTGCTGTTTCTTTTATCCTTTTTTTANGAATATTATATATATACACAGGGTGATCCATTAACGGTACCGATCGAGAAATATATAAGTATATAGAAAACTAGACGTGCTACGATTATGGGGTAAAAAATCTATTAACAAATACATACATTCAAAAGAAATTGATTTAAAATATTTTCGAGTTTGTAACTTCACCGCTAGGGGGCGTAACTGCTATAGTGTTACAGAAAATTGTCGGTTTTTCGAAATATCGCTTATATAAACTAAGTTGTAAATACATTTTTTAGATACACTGTTAAACCCTTCACAAGTTTTGTCTGAACTTTTTTTTTGTTATTGCCATAGCAACGTCAGTATGAAGGACGCTATCTTGAAATTTTTAAATTGTCATAACTTCTAAATGCCTTAATCGATTTCAGTAAACGATGGCCCATTTTAAAGAACTATTAATAAAATTTATATTTATGATATGGGAATAAAAATATTATTTTCCTGCGCAACTGTAGACGACGCTAATGACAAAAGTTTTGTAATTGTCTCCGTTTACTAAAAAAATTAAATGCAACGATATAGGTTTTTTTCATGATTTGATCGACCATTCATTATGGAAAACAAATACACAAACCGGACGTCGGTATCTTTTTTCCTTTTCAAGTTATTGCTAAAATAGTGAGGTTGTGCTAGAACATCCTACTTTATTTAGTT
Organism: Anoplophora glabripennis; assembly: GCF_000390285.2. Classification (NCBI taxonomy): domain Eukaryota; kingdom Metazoa; phylum Arthropoda; class Insecta; order Coleoptera; family Cerambycidae; genus Anoplophora; species Anoplophora glabripennis. The sequence goes on along the minus strand of NW_019417312.1, from coordinate 36,529 downwards.
CTCTGAATAACTGTTAAGATATATTCGTATTATTGTCCTAATAATTATATGTCAGAGGCAAGAGCGAAGTGCGCCGACTCTATAAGAAACCCGGCCATTCCAGCCGCTAAGTTAGGGTTCGCCGCACGAGCTCATATCTTAAAAGGGAGTCAGTAGCTTTTCTATAGTAGCATGCTAGGCATGAAACCGAACTGCACTCGGCCATCAATACAGTCCATTTATTGTTCATACATGTGCTATCATTTCCGAAATAAAAACACAAAACCTACAAATCGTTTATCTTTACTCAAGAAGAGAAAATCCAACATAGTTTTTGGTCGCATTCGAGCCATATTACACAAATCTTGGTAGATGAATCAGTCAAGAAATAAGAAAGTCGCAAGAGAAGTTACTAGCCGAAAGTTGGATATCACAGCGAATCAAGAAATCTCAAGTTTGTGTTTGTACATCGTACTATTAGGCAGGTCAGCCAAGCCCAAGTCAACGCCGAACGTGGACCCAGAACGCTAGGCCAGGCGTTGATCAACAGGTGCTTGCAGCTCAGCTCTCCATACGCGGGGAAGACAGCGACATATAACAACAACGCATAGTCTGCTACCGCAACACGCAAGTAAACACATTCCTTATACATATCTTTCTATCCACTCACACATCTATTTGCACAAATAAAACGTTTAGCTCTTAAAATACGTATTTACATATACTTATTATTTGATAATCTGATATTCTTGTACTTGTATTATCGCTTAGCATGGAACAAGACAAGCTTAGAAGTTTAATAACAAAACGCGGTGTATTAAAGAGCCATATTACCAGATTTGCGAACTTTATTGCCGGATTTCAAGAAAATAATCGTTCTATTACAGAGTTAAAGGTTAGGTTAGAAAAAATTGAAGTTATGTGGGAGGATTTTATTAATATCCAAACAGAAATTGAAATATTAGATAACTCGGGTAGTCAGCTCGAAGAACACGAAGGTTTCGAGGAAAATTATTTCCATGTCGTTTGCAAAGCTAGAGAATTGGTTGATAACTCTTCTGGCAACTCATTTGTCCGGCCTGTAGTGCAAAATAGCAATGTAAAATTACCAATTATACCACTGCCTACATTTGCAGGTGACTATCGCGATTGGCCACATTTTTATGATACCTTTAATGCTTTAGTTAATAATAATTCACAATTAAATGATGTTCAGCGATTTCACTATTTAAGAGACGTCTTAAAGGGAGATGCTAAACAGGTCATAGAATCAATCGAAATCTCAGACAATAATTACAAGGTAGCATTTGATTTGTTAAAAACGCGATTCGATAATAAAAAATTAATTAAACGTGCACACGTAGCGTCGCTTTTTGATATCTCTCCATTAAACAAAGAATCATCTCAGGGATTAAGAAAGTTTCTAGATGATATAAACAAACATTTACGAGCGTTAAAAAATCTCGGCGAATCCGTGGACACGTGGGATATTTTATTGGTATATCTTATCTCAACAAAGCTTGACTTAACTACTAAAAGAGAATGGGAATCATACTCGGCGAAATTTGACGAGCCCAAATTAAGCAATTTAACACAATTTTTAACTGACAGATGTAATATTTTGGAGACATTGGAATGTTCTACGAGCTCAAGCGCTAGATTAAATAAATACAACACGAAGGGCTCCAAAATCAATGAAACACGCTCATTTTTATTATCTAATCAAAATCTTAAATGCAGTTTTTGTAACGGAGATCACTCGGTATATAACTGTCAGAACTTATTGAAAATTCCGGTTAAGTTACGACTGGACGAAATAAAGAAATTAAAACTATGTACTAATTGTTTGCGCCCAGGGCATTTTAACTCAGATTGCCGCTTCAAATCATGCCGTATTTGCCAAAAAAGACATAATAGCCTCTTACATATAAGCAATAGTAATGAGACTAGCGGATCACAGGTAAAATCAGAAAATGCTAGCAGTCAAGTAAACAATTCACAGGTAAACAATTCAGAGACACAGATTGATAGCAAACCTTCCTGTACTAACTCTAATTTATGTTGCATAAGCGCGCGCAATTCAAAAAACGAACACTCTAGAACAAAATTAGAACCGCACGTTTTATTAACTACTGCAATGATTAATATTTGTAACAATGACGGGAATTACGTTCAATGTAGAGCATTACTAGACAATGGCTCTCAATCTAACTTTATAACGAAAAATTTGGTCACTAAATTAAGACTGTCAAAGTACAGGAATCGGACAAGTTTTTACTAATGTCACGGAAAGAACTAAAACGACTATAAGGTCATTGCATAATGCATATGAAAAAGAACTTTCATTTCTAATTATTAATCAAATAACGGATGATTTACCATCGGAATCAATTGAACGCTTAAATTTTGAAATTCCCGAAAACATTACTCTGGCGGATCCAAACTTTAATAATTCTGGCGAAATTCATGTATTACTAGGCGCAGAAATATTTTGGAAGTTGTTATGCGCGGGACAGATCCGTATCAGCCCAAAGGGACCAATTCTTCATAAATCAAAACTCGGATGGTTAATGTCGGGTAGTGTTTATATAAACAAAGTCAACATTAGAACTCATTGTAATTTAGCGTTAGAAAATCTGCAGTCTCAAATTGAAAGGTTTTGGACTGTCGAAGAGCTCAATAATTATAAAGAATTGTCTATGGAGGAAGCAGAATGCGAGAAAATATTTAAAAATTACACAGAACGCAATGCCTCGGGTAAGTTTGTCGTTCGATTACCAACTTGTGACGCCATACCGAACTTTGAAAACTCGCGTGACATTGCCGAAAAACGTTTCTACTCGTTGGAAAAGAGATTTCGTCAAGACCCGAACCTTAAAAAAAGCTATGTAGAATTTATGCGTGAATTTGAGGAGTTAGGACACATGTGTAAAATAAAAAATGATTCAAGTGACGATTCAACATTAAATAAAAATGCGCCAATTTATTATCTGCCTCATCATGCAGTAAAAAAGGAATCGAGCCTCACAACTAAATTACGCGTCGTGTTTGATGCGTCCGCAAAGTCGGAGTCAGGTTTAGCACTCAACGATGTCTTATTAACCGGTCCAACGATACAAGATGACTTATTCTCGATTCTTGTCAGATTTAGGAAGCATACTTTTGTCATAATTGCAGACGTTTTAAAAATGTACCGACAGATACTAATTTGTAACGAACAGCGCGATATGCAAAGAATTATTTGGAGAGAATCGCCCGACCAGTCGATTCAAGATTACAGATTAAATACGCTAACTTATGGTACGTCAACAGCGTCGTTTATTGCGACACGTTGCTTGCACGAATTTGCATATTTAAATAGATCAAAATATCCGAAATCAAGCGAAATTATTTTAAAGGATTTCTATATGGACGACTTAATAACCGGGTCAAATTCAGCCGACGAAGCTATTAAAATAAAGACGGAAGTGAAGTCATATTTTAAGTAGTGGTGGTTTCGAGTTACGAAAATGGATGTCAAACGATAAAAAAATATTAAGTGTAGAGGACAACGATAAATACTTACCGCAGTATGTTATTTCCGATGAATCGTGCGTAAAAACGCTAGGACTGCTTTGGGACGCGCGGAAGGATAATCTACAAATAGTTTCAAATTTAAACCTTAATCGAACTGTCACGAAACGAACAATTTTAGCAAGCGTGACACGAATTTTTGATCCCTTGGGATTAGTGGGTCCAATTATTATAAAAGGAAAAATCTTAATACAGAAACTATGGCAATTACGTGTTGACTGGGACGAAGCTGTTCCAATGGATATTTATACGGACTGGTGTCAATTTATAGATCAGATATATTTACTTAATAAACTTGAAATTCCAAGACACATTTCTCTACCTAATGCAACAAACATACAAATTCACGGGTTTTGTGATTCGTCAGAAGCTGCGTACGGTGCCTGCGTATATCTTAGAACAGTAGACGAAGCCGGCACAGTTTGCACTCGCCTAATATGCGCTAAATCGAGAGTAGCCCCTATAAAATGTTTAACACTTTTAGAACTTTGTGGAGCAGTGCTTTTATCGAAACTTACAAATAAAGTCATTACCGCTTTAAATATGCAAATCTCTAAAACCTATTATTGGACGGACTCGACGATAGTTTTAGCATGGTTGGCTTCTCCAGCTACGCAGTGGAAGACGTTTATAAGCAACAGAGTCTCTGAAATTCAAAGGTTTACCAATATTGATAATTGGCATTACGTTCAATCAAAAGAAAACCCAGCGGACGTTATTTCGCGAGGTTGTACTCCTGAAAATGTATTAAACAATACGTTATGGTGGTCAGGACCGTCGTGGTTAAAGGACCCTGAATTTTCTGAAACTATTAAAATACCTATAGCGCCTGATAATGTTCCAGAACGTAAAACGTTAAAATTGACTTCTATGCATATTACTACACACAGCGATTTATTTGAGAGATTTTCGTCTTTTACGAAGCTGAGACGCGTAATAGCTTATTGCCTAAGGTTTAAATTTAACGCTTTAAACAAAACTAATAGAATGAACGGCCATTTAATGGCAGATGAAATCAATAATGCAACAAATTCCTTACTCAGACTTGCACAAATGGCCGAATTTAAGGAAGATATATTGCACTTAAAACGAAATAACAAAGTATCAATGTCTAGCAGATTAATTTCCTTAAACCCCTTTATAGACAAGGACCAAATAGTAAGAGTAGGGGGGCGTTTGTCAAAATCAAATATTGCACATGATCAAAAATTTCCTATTGTTTTGTCTAATAAACACCCTTTGACTAAACTCATCATTTTATATGAACACGTAAGAAACTTTCATTCCGGTCCTCAATTAACCTTAGCTAGCTTACGGCAAAATTATTGGCCACTAAAAGGGCCTAGTATTGTGAAAAAATATGTACGTCAATGCGTAGGCCTGCAAGGCCATTTTATAACAGTGGAGTAGATTTTGCTGGACCATTCCTTATTAAGGATGGGAAGTTCCGCAATAGAAAAATCATTAAATCGTACTTATGCATATTTGTTTGTTTTGCCACGAAGGCCGTGCACTTAGAGTTGGTGGGTGATTTGTCAACCAGTTCGTTTTTAAACGCGTTGAAAAGGTTCACGGCTCGACGCGGAATATGTAAAAACTTGTATTCAGATAATGCCACAAATTTTAGAGGAGCAAATAATGAGTTAAAGGAAATAGAAAGGTCAATTTTAAAATCAAAAAATGACATAGAAATTATTAATTATTTAGGATCAAACAACATTACTTGGCATTTCATACCCTCTAGATCGCCTCATATGGGGGGTGTTTGGGAGGCCGCGGTGAAATCCGCGAAGTTTCATGCAAAGCGCATAATTGGTAATTCATCATTTACATTCGAAGAATTAAATACTATCTTTGTGCAGATAGAGGGCATATAAACTCGCGCCCATTAATACCTATGTCCAACGAACCCTCAGACCTTAGTCCTCTAACACCCAGCCACTTCTTAATTGGAGACGTCATCAACGCTTTACCGCAAATGGACACAACTGACGTCCCTGAAAACAGACTATCACGTTATGCGAGACTCCAACAAGCTATTCAACATTTCTGGAAACGTTGGAGCCATGAATATCTATCAACCCTACAACAGAGATCCAAATGGAAGGCCCATAAACCCACCGGTGTGGAGGTAGGAGACTTGGTGCTGCTAAGACATGAGAATACTCCTCCGATGTGCTGGCCTATGGGAAGAGTGACACAAGTGCACCCCGGTAGTGATAAGGTTACTCGTGTAGTGAGTGTAAAAACGATCCATGGTGAAGTGAAACGCGCCATTAATAAAATTTGTAAATTACCCATTCCCACAAGAAATGTTAATGATAGCAAAGAGGTATAAATTAACTCTTAAGCTATGTTCACATTTTGTTATTGTACGTTATTATAGGAATTTCAATATTTATGTTGTGTATTTAGATTGGTCGTTTTGAAAGTCCAACCTTTCAAGAGGGGCGGTCTATGTTAAGTTATATTCGTATTATTGTCCTAATAATTATATGTCAGAGGCAAGAGCGAAGTGCGCCGACTCTATAAGAAACCCGGCCATTCCAGCCGCTAAGTTAGGGTTCGCCGCACGAGCTCATATCTTAAAAGGGAGTCAGTAGCTTTTATATAGTAGCATGCTAGGCATGAAACCGAACTGCACTCGGCCATCAATATAGTCCATTTATTGTTCATACGTGTGCTATCAGTTGCGAAATAAAAACACAAAACCTACAAATCGTTTATCTTTACTCAAGAAAAGAAAATCCATCAATAACATTGACATAATCCAAGCCAAAATTAATTTGTAAAACTATACCAATCTTGTCCTTAAAAAGAAATATTCCTTTATTTTGAAATTTATTTGGTAACTGCAATGTTTAATTTTTTTATTAATTCCAAATATCTGAGTAGGTATAAAGGTTATTGTTTCCATAACGAGGCAGGCTATGTCCTATGAAAATAGACAACTGAAAAATTATGCCAAACGAAATGTGACAGCTCTTGCTACGTGCAAAATTAGTGTTATTTGTGTTGGAAAAGTAGGGCTTGTGAACAAGAGAAATGCCTTTTACTAATGTGGAAGCGTACTGGCAGTTTATTTTCAATGTTTGAAAAATGTCGTTATAGCTTCAAAAGAATACGCTTTGCGATACCCTCGTAGAATACGTTACTCCAGAGAAGTATTTCAGTGTTTATCCAGACTCCACTACATTCTGTAAGACGACATCGCCGTGCAAGAACGGAAGACAACATTATTAATATGTTGGCTTGTGTCCATATAAATCCCCAAATAAGTCTAAGGGAATTTAGTTAGAGATCTGGGAATTTCATATGGCACAGACGTACTTTTCTCATACGAATGACACTAATTTTGCACGAAGCAAGAGCTGTTACATATTATAATAATATCTCTACTTCTCATTCTAACTACGAGAATTAGCCCATAAGTCGGAGACTTGTGCGGGAGGGGAGGCGGCATATTATTGTTAGGCAGGCCGCATTTGCGCCCAGGAACGACTTATGTTGGTAGGCCCTAACCACCATTCAGTGCAGGAATGAGGGAAACCTGGAAAACCTCATTAATTAGGGGGGTGGTCAAATGCCAACCGGTGTCAATTTCTCACATTGACCCAAGCCAACATTCTTCCACCTTACCATACCTGCACAGAGGGTGCCAATCCTCTACACATACAAGCATAGCTAATCTACGGTCTACCGGCCGCCGGAATCGAACCCGGGCAGAAATTTGCACACGATTTAAGTACTGACGCCTTGACCCGAGCGGCTATCGACCAATATAAATATTGTTTGACATAATTTTTTATTTGTCTATTTTCATAGGACAAAGTCCTTTGTTATGGAAACAATAATCTTTATAACTACTCAGGTATCTGAAATTAATAAAAAAATTAAATATTACAGTTATTTCAAAATAAAGCAATAATTCTTTTTAATTACAAGATTGGTATAGTTTTACAATTTAATTTTGGCTTGGATTATGTCAATGTTATTTAGAGAACTTGTTACGATTTATTTTTTTTTTAGATATAATCAGTGGCGGCGCGTGAACATTGATTGAATGTGTTCTGCTTAGGGTTGTTACATTTGTTGAATTGAATTCCGGGATATTAAGTGCCCGGAGCATCTAAACGGCGCCGCAGGTGAAAATTTTCAAGGTCACGCGTTTTCCTGGCATTTCTGAATTTCAAGGAGCAATCCATTTATACAAAAATACAGATTTTCACAGGAACGATTTTTGAAATTTATACCTTTTTGAAATATCTATTCAATTATCGAATTATCGAATTAATCGAATTACCTACTGACTGATAAATAAACTGGAATAAACTGAATATATTTGATTAAATTATTGAATATTGTTTATAAACAAAAAAATCGTTTGTGAAGTTTACCAACGATTCAACGAATTTTAATTTTCCTCGTCTTGTTATGATTTTTTCTTTATCTTTCTTTATACAATGTACATATATTATATTCTGGGAGTTATATGTGCAAATCCGGAATCCGGGACCATACAGCTAATTCCCGGTACAATCACAGAAAATCCCGGTCATGCCCATGTGGCTAGATGTTCTTTTAATATGTCAAGATCTGCACTAAAATTTATGAGTCCATGAAACACATCAGGGTTGTCCGAATTTTCTGTCTCGCCGTGTCCGCGAAGTGCTAATTCGCAAGCTCCGCAAAATTTTATGCAATCTATGATTTTAGATAATACATAACGATTTTCCGTTAGCTGTTCATTGTGTTTCCGTATATTATCCCAATATGCAGAATCTAACTGACTTCGTATGTTTATTTACCTAATGACTTAAATGACAAATCTTTCACACCGTATATATTGTCCATGCTTTACCCCCACCGAAAAGTAAGCACGGAAAACAAAACAGTGTATTTTTTACATCACACCCGCACACCCACTCTGCTTTTGTGTATACATTATTGTGAAATTGTCTTTTATAACTTTTATTTCAGCTTGTTCCACTAACTTTTCTTTAATAATTCTTTTATTTTTAGTTTATCATAAGGCAGAGAACCAAATAAATTTTTTTGTAAAAACGAAACACTATTCATTTTAATAACTATAATATCCCTAGACGCCTAAACGAGAATATTCACACGTGCCGCTCACAGAAATAAACCACCACACGCCACGTACGAAATATTACTGCATTTACTGCAGCTCAGTGGCTGTCGCTGTTGTAGCCACATAAGCCCATTATGTTCGTGTACTGGGTCACGTGCCTGATTAGCCAATAAAAACAAAGGACGCATCTAACTGTTCGCTGTGCACACATTTTGTATATGAGGTTGCATATATTAAGGAGCGTAGCTCGCGTCGTAATAAATAATAATATAAGCACCTAGATTTATTTTAGCGCGAGTACATTTGGATTCTTTAAATATTTTGTTGATATTTAATATGATTAAGTACATAAAATTTTATGTGTTTTGCAGCTCCGCAGCTCTTATGGTCCAACCGCCACTGGATATAATCTTACGGTTAAATATTTGTAAGTCAGGTTGTTAGCTCTTAAATCGGTAGTATAATTAATTTTAATCAGACACTTAGAGACATCTATAAGGGAAAAGCCAAATTACTACATTCAAATTCGAGCAAAAAAAAGGCAAAAGAAATAGATAACCATATCTCTGACGGAAAAACGGGCCTCCTCGCGGAGAACAGCGTTTTAGAAAAAACGTTTTTTTTTTTGTTAAAAAAATCAGTAGTAGTATATGGCCAGCTAGCGTATAGATCGAAATTACGACGCCTGTGGATATAGAAATTTTGGTTGTTGGCGCCGTCTGTTTCTGTATTTTATTTATGTCATTTTATCACGTCTCCAAGTGTTAGGGATTTCGGCATTGGGGGTAAGCGTGTTTCGCATTATCATTATAATAGAGTAAACCTACTAGAGATTAAAAAAAAAATAAAAGACAAAAAAAGTATCATTTAGCGCTTGATATTATTCGGTATTATGCCACGTTTCATTACTATTTTTAGGCGATTTGTCCGCGCCGCGCCGCGCCATTATTCTATGGCTAGAAATTGGCCTCAATGATTTGGGATCGAGGGGGATTATCCCTCTTTATCCTGCCTCATCTCGTGTAGGCCTGGACAGCCTTCGTAGGTGGGCCCCATCCGTCGTCTACCCCGACCGCAAATGCGGCCGGTGTAGGCGCTTTGTGGGACCTCCTTTTGTCCTGGCTGGGCCCCGCCGGCTAGGGCCCTTTCTTCTGGCGCTCTTCTTGCTTCGCCGGCTCGTCTGTGTAAACCCCGGGGGTAGTGTCATGTTTATGTGTGGTATGGTTGGGTAGGGTAGTGCGGCTATGCAGCCTGGGATGCGCTTTGCTAAGGTGGCCCTTAGGCTAGCGCGGGAGGGGAGGGGTAAGGAGGGTATGGGGGGTGTGTATGTGTGTGTGTGTGTGTCGTTGTCTTCGTTTCTTGATCCTGGCTGTCTCTGAAACAGAAAAGGTTAGCGGGCAGGGGGGGGGTCATTGGGGTGGTCACCCAGGGTCAAAAAGTTGGTGTCTAGGTCTTTTGTGTTTGTCGGTCACGTCGGGTACGTAGTCAACGGCTTGCCTGAGGAGGGGATTGTCATGTCTAGCGGCTACGTCAAATCGTTTCTCCGCGTTTTGTCTTATTGTCTGTGTAGCGTTTGTGTATTGTAAGTCTCGTAATATGTCAGTGTTTCTTACGTACCAGGGCGCGTCGGTGGCCGTGCGGAGGGCTATGTTTTCCACAGCCTGTAATGACTTTAAGTGGCTTTTTGCCGCGTGACCCCACGCCGTGGAGGCGTAGGTTAGCTGCGGTTGAAGTACCACCTTGATAAGCGTTCGCTTATTCCTTAAACTGAGGGTGTTTCCACCTTTGAGTAAGGGATAGAGCCTAGCCCTGGTGGTCTTCGCTCGCGCCACCGTCTCCACGATGTGCGGTTTCCACGTGAGACGCTGGTCCATCGTCACGCCCAGGTATCGTGTTTGTCGATTCCAGGAGATGGGTTCCTGGGATAGTGTCAGTCTGTCAAGGTTTTGTGGGATTTTTCGTTTGGTAAAAAGGATAGCCGAACTTTTGTTGGGATTAATTTTGACTTTCCACCTGTTGCACCAGGTTTCAAGTTGGTCTAAGGAGCTTTGGAGGAGGTAGACGGAATATCTAGGATCTACGGATTGGGATGTGATTGTCAGGTCGTCGGCGTATAAGTATATGTTGGTGTTGGGGGGATGTGGGATGTCGGAGTTGTAAATGGTGTATAGGTGTGGGGACAGGACGGTGCCCTGGGGGACACCGGCCTCCATGGGACGGGTGGTGGAAAGGGAATCTTGGATTTGGATGCGGAATTTTCGGTGGTGTAGGTAGGATTTTATGAGTTTGGTAAAGGATATGGGATATTGGTTGGTGAGCATTTTCATCAGTAGGCCTTCATGCCAAACCGTATCGAAGGCCTTTGCGACGTCCAGGAAGACAGCACCAGTGTACTGTCCCCTGTTGAAGGCCGCCGTGATGTGCTCGGTAAGGCGAAGGATTTGGAGTTCAGTGGAGTGATTGGGTCGGAAGGCGAACTGCTCGTCTGGAATGACTTGCAGTTCTTGGGAGTGGGTTCTTAGACGGGTTAGGATAATTTTTTCTACCACTTTGCTCATAGCCGGGAGCAGGCTAATGGGCCGGTAGTTGGATGGGATGGTGTGATCTTTGTTGGGTTTTGGGATAAGGATTATGTTTGCTGTTTTCCAGCGGGTAGGGAAGTGTCTTAGTCTGAGTGTCGCGTTTGTTATGTTTAGTAGGGCCATGAGGCCCTTGTGTGGTAGTCGTTTAAGTGTCGTGTTATGTATATTGTCGGGTCCGGGGGCTTTTCTGTTTTTAAGTCTGCGTATTGTCAGTCTTAGTTCGTCAGGTGTTGCGGGGGGGATTATGTCATTGTCTGGCTCTCTGTCGACGCGTCGGGCCGCGCGCTCAGCCACTATCTCGAATTCCTCGTCTTCGTCGGGCAGCTGAGGCAGTCTACACTGCAGTTCCAGGCTATCGGCGAAAGCCTCGGCCTTTTCCTGGTTCGTGTAAACCACCCCCACACTACCGTGGATTGGAGGAATTTTACGGCGAGCGGTCTGTCGCAGGGCCCTCTGCGTTTTCCAGAGGCTGTTGTCTTGTGGATCCAGCGACTCCAGGTGCCTAGCCCAGTTATCCTGGGCCAGTTCATCCAGAGCCGCCTTCACCCGTCTGTTAAGTACGTTTAAGTCATGTCTGTGTCGGGGGAGGCGGGTGCGGGTGGCAAGCCGTTTCGCACGTCGTCTGTCACGTATTAAGTTTTTTATGTCATCGGGGAGGGTGCCCCGGGGGTTTGTCAGTCGGGGGACAATAGTCTCCGTCGTAGTCTGAGTCAGGGCGTTTTTAATGTCAGTCTCAAGGGAGAGGATTGCCGCCTCCAGATCATGGGTGGTTTCGATGACTGGGAGCGCCATGTTTCCTTGCATTACTGTTCGGAAACGCTCCCAGTCAGTGAACCTCCTCGTGAAGGTGCCTTCATATCTCTGTCTTCGCCCCAGATCCAGAAATATTGGATTGTGGGCGGAAGACCCTTCGTATTGGGTGGATATTTGGGCATTTAACGGTATAGATTTTAAGAGGGCAATGTCGATAACGTCGGGGCGTCCTACGGGTCCGTAATGTGTCGGTTCTGTCGGTCCGAGTATAGTCAAGTCGTCGTGTCTGTCTTGGTAATTCAGCAGGACGCGACCTCTTGTGGTCGTCGTCCCGCTGTGCCATATGGGGGACTTCGCGTTGAAGTCCCCGATGGCAATTGTCTGGGGCCAGGAAAGGAGATTTGTCCGGAGGCAGCAAAGGTTGTCCACGCCCGATGTGTTTTTGGCTGTTGGGTTCTCTTTTTATTGTAAGAAGAGTTTGCCTACTGTTTGACACGAGTCGTCCCATAATTATGTAGATAGCCGACATCCAGTGGAAAGCAGATTTGACTCTTTCGAATGATTATTCCTGCTGCAGTTGCTACACAGCTAAGTAGCACAACACCCCTTTTTTTTTTGTTTGAGGCAACTTATGCCACACTTCATCGTTTTTTCGATCAATATTACCTACACGTTATTACATTCGCTAAGAAGAGTGTAAATAGTTTTAAATTTTAGTATAAGGTTAGTGTCATAAAAACCTTAGTATTATCTAATAATAAAGGGGTATCTATTTATGGTTAAGTAAACTTCTGTGTCGTCCTGGTCGAATAAGGCCATAATGTTGTCATTGTTATTAGTTTTAAGATAACTGTTATAACTATCGTAACATTGTTTTTTTTATTGCCGCCAATAAAGCTATGATGACTATTTAGTGGTTTCATCATTGTAGTTATTTCACAAATTTATTTTTTTTGTCTACTCTATTACTTTGGCGAAGGGAATTAAATATTTCTGAAACCACTTGGCGCCCGTTCTTTTTTTATTAGTAGGATCCACGCCCCCACTGAGAAATCAACTAGCCAAAAACAAAAATTACTACGCTAGCAAAAACAAACAAGGAACATCACTGTTATTTAAAAATTCAAATTTTTAAAGTTAAATAAATAAATAAGAAAAAATAATAAGGGGGGATATAATAAGGGGTAACAAACTAAATAAAGGAGAATGTTCTAGCACAACTTCACTATTTTAGCAACAACTTGAAAACGAAAAAAGATATCGACCTCCGGTTTGTGTATTTGTTTTCCATAATGAATGATCTGTTAAGTCATGAAAAAACCTATATCGTTGCATTTAATTTTTTTAGTAAACGGAGACAATTACAAATCTTTTCTCATTAGCGTCGTCTACCGTTGCGCAGGAAAATAATATTTTCATTCCCATGATCCTGGAGAGATGAAACGTTACATATAAAAATTGATTATGCCATTCGATAGTGTGCAAAAAAGTGGCCAAGAGAAAGTGTTCTTCTTTCAATATCTCCTCAAACAATGTGGAAATTAAACAAAAACGGATTTCCAAAATTTCGGTTTTTTCAAATATTTCGAAATCTAATCATGTTAGCCTTGATTTTTTAGAGACATAATGTTGGTCCCCTGATTACGCAACTTTGCCCCCATTTAAGCTACTTCGTAACTCTTACCGTTTCCGAGATCCCTGTAGTGAGAAGCGAATTTGTAACAGCCTGTATATACATACATACATACATACATATATATATATATCAGTTGAGCTTGACATAAAACAACGGCTATCAACCGGCTACCAACCGGCTACCAACCGGCTATCAACCGGCTACCAACCGGCTAACCAACCGGCTAACCGGCTATCAAACAGGCTAACCAATCGGCTAACAGACTACCAAATAGGCCAACCAACCGGCTAACAGGCTGCCAAACAGGCTACCAACCAGATAACTTTACTTCGCGTCTAATAGCCCAATGTAATCACTATTCAAACGAAGTCAACTATATACACGCATGTATTACTGCACTTCTACAAAGGGAATTTATGAAAGAGTACCCTGTACGTAATCATTGGCACTGTAGATGATGTAATGTTAGTTAAAATACTGCTTATGAAATTTGCTAAAGCAGTATGACAATATCTTGCCTTTATCATATACATTACTCAGTATTAAGTGTCCCTCAAGAAAACACAATTGTTTTACAACTCACCAAGGTTATAATACGGAGAGATCGAGAATGATCGACCGGATTCTGAACGTACCCTGTCTCAATTGCTATCAAAACTTATTTCCGTTTGCTAAAATTAATTTTTTTCCGTGCGATTTCATGGTGTTCTGTGCCGATTTCACAATTTGACGTTCTGTTAATTGAAGCAGGCATGCAAAACCCCCTTTCGATTACCACTTTGACAGAAAAACTCAATTATCAAACGATTTCCATACTGTTAAAGTTCTTAAATCTTTGCCGTGTCAAATTGTAAACCATTTGTAATTTATTTCAGAAAAACCTATGACCCCATCTTTTTTAACCTGGGTGCTTCTCTCCAATCCGAGGCAACGTTTCGGTGTGTGTAATGCTCGTCTGTTGNGACACCTTCGTTATTTGGACGCACGGCAAAGAAAAACTGAATGGCTTCCTAACACATCTCAACAGTATACATCACAAAATTCAGTTCACCATGGAAATCGAAGAAAATAACAAGTTGCCATTTCTAGACGTATCCATAATCAAAAATAGAACCGGAGGTTTAGGCTACACGGTGTATAGAAAACCCACACACACGGATCGCTACCTGCATGCCGAGTCCCATCACCATCCATCACAACTAAATTCTGTTTTGAAAACTCTAATAACACGATCAGAAAGGCTGACTGACAACGAACACAAAACAGAAGAAATCGAAAAAGTTAAAAAAGCTCTTCAACAAAATGGTTTCTCGGATAACAACATCAAGAGAGCATTAAGACCACGCCACAATAGAGAACGGACCGAAGAAGATAAACCAGTTGCCAAAGCACTCCTTCCATATATAAAAGGAACCACTGACAAAATCAGCAAAGTACTGAAGAAACATAAAATTGAAACTGTCTTCAATACCGACAGGAAAATTGGCAACATTCTTCCATCAGCGAAGACGAAGATTCCACTCGAAGGTCAAGGCGTTTACCAGATTCCCTGTGGCGACTGCGAAAAATCATACATAGGACAAACAAATAGAAGAGTTCAAACACGAAGAGAGGAACACAGAAATGCTGTAGAAAAGAATCAGGCAACCTCTTCTTTGGCGCAACATGCGAAAAACACCGGACATAAAATCAATTTCGAAGAAACAAGAATCATTGCCAACATAGAACATAAAACCAAAAGAATTATCAGAGAAGCCATAGAAATCGAAAAACATACAAAAAATCTAAATACACGTGACGATACACAAAGGCTCCCAATAGCTTGGAAACCGATTCTCGCAAACAAAATCATCAGAGCGCGACGCAACGCTTCACCAAGCATGACATCTGACGCACCAACGAGCAGCGAACCGAGGCGAAAACCAGTGAAGGAGAACGCGAAAATAATATATAAAGCAGCAGCAGAGCAGGTAAACACCAGTTCACAACGTATTACACGAAGTAGAACAAAGAAGACTTGAAAATGGCAAGTGTGATCTTGCCGAAACGTCGTCCAGAACACGATTCTATCCAGAATCAAGAAAACCATACGCGGAGAGGAACCCGGAAACATCTTGACAACACATATAATATCCGCGGAAATCTGAAGTTCAACATATATATATATATATATACAGGGTGGCCAAAGGATTTTTGAAACAATTAACACAATTATTTAATTGGTTGTTTAAGTACGTACCTGTTACAGTTATATGAGCTATGTTAAAATTCAGAAAAATTGGATATGTGTTTGTGTTTTTGCAACGTAGTAAAAAGATCTTCTATCCTTCTGAATGGTTAAAATAAATTTTGATCGAGAAATATTTTTCAAAAGATTTGTAGCCTTAGGACCATAAGTTTGCTGAATTTCTTGAAAAAACATCTTGGTAACGATGTATTAAGTGCAATTTTCACCCTTGCAGAATTTGTAACGTGGAAATCTTCTTGAACCTTTTGTCTAATGTTAAAATATATTTATTTTCTTGGGAATTGGGTTCTGGTGTGATAGTCAGTTAAAAAAAAGGGTAAAAAACAGCAGCGATTTCTTTCTTGACGTTTCGTTCCTGATCAGGAACTTTTTCAAATGTACATATATATATATATATACAGGGTGATCCATTAACGGTATCAAGCGGCTCTTTATAGGAAACTAGACGTGCTACAATTATGGGGTAAAAAATCTATTAACAAATACAACCAAAAGAAATAGATTTAAAATATTTTCAAGTTTGTAACTTCATCGCTAGGGGGCGCAACTGCTATAATGTTACACATAAGAGTAAATAAATAAGAGGATTTTATTGGATAGGGCGGAGGAGCATGCATTCACTGAGGCCATCTCACGTTGGTGCAGCAAAACATTGTCATTTATAGAAATTGTTAAACAGAAATCTGCAACCACAGATCGAATCTCTCATCAACTGGCCTGAGAAACTTGCGTCTGGAAAAATTGTTCGCGAATTGGTGGCCAAATTTCGCGAAACTGGCTCCGTTCATAACAAAAAGAGGCAGGTTGAAAATCCGGTACTAAATGAACCTACGGAAATAGCGGTATTGGGGCAAGTGGCAATGGATAGTACGCTGAGTACAATGCAATTGGCTACTGCGACAGGAGTGAGTCGTACAAGTGTCCAACGAATATTAAAAAAATACAAATTCCATCCTTATAAGATTCGGCTAGTGCAAGAGCTAAATGAAGACGATTTTGATCGTCGTTTGCAATTTTGCGAAATAATGACTGAACGAGCGATAAACGATAATTTCCTCTTTAATGTGTGTTTTTCGGACGAGTGTACGTTCTTCTTGAATGGTTTAGTGAATCGCCATAATTGTCGTTACTGGGCTGATACCAATCCAAGGATTTTCCATGAGACACACTCCCAACACCCCCAGAAGTTGAATGT
>NW_019417312.1:6845-19110 GCF_000390285.2 Anoplophora glabripennis | reverse complement strand
ACCGATAGCAAATAGTTACTTAAAGAGCTGTGTATTAATTACTATCTTCATTTGTGTGAGAACCATCGAAGGGGAAGTACACAATTTCATTAAAAATGGAGACAATTGTTGTCGATATACAAGGTTTTAACTTGAAACAGTTTTACCCAAAAGAGATTTCATTTATCAGTGGACAATACACCGCCCATTATCTATTGAAACCCCCGGTTTCATTCAATACACTAGATAGAAAATCGAAAAGACAAGTTACATATCTAGAGCGATTCCACCACGGATTAAGATATTCTGATGGTTACATAAATTATGAAATGTTGGATGATATATTGCGCAAACATTTATTATACTGCAATATAGGTATGGTTTATGTTAAAGGCTACCGGAAGGAAATATTTCTTAAACAAAAATTACAAGAACTGGAACCATCATTTCGTCCAATCGTAATCAACGTGGAGAATCTGACAAGTAATGTTTCCTCCAGTACACTTCCTGTATTTAGTAAAAATAGTCCTTATTGTTTTTACCATAGTATCAATAAATGTATGTGTAGCTTAAGGAACTGTAGCGATCTTTATAATTGGTTGTACACATACTTACCTAAATAAAATATTTTTTGTTCAATTTATCACTTTTTTAAAGCCCATTAATCTCTGGTCAGGGAAATCCCCACCAGCAAAATATTTACTATGTGTGAGAATTTAACTCCTCCTTCTATGGGAGGGATGAGTTGAATTTCAAACCCTACCTCACACTAGTAAGTAAAAGGGAGGTTTTGGTTGTTATAAATCCCTTCCACTCAAATGTGAGAGGAGGGATGACTGACTGCCTATATATACCCGCAACTTGGATTTGTTTGGCAGTTCAACTCTACCAGTTCATTCGAACATATATATATACATACATATATATATATATATATATATATATATATATAGATCTATCGATCCATCGACGAGGGAATCTTTCGTTCAGATACGGCCAGACATTGGCAGTGAAATGTGGTGGAGCTCCATCATGCATAAACCACATGTTAGCTCTGAGCAATAACGGTACAGCTACCAATAACTCAGGTAAAGTGTTTTGCAAAAATTCTAAACAAAATTCTATTGGATAGAATAACAGGGTCAATAATATGCTATCAATGTTGTAAATTATTCTAATTTGTCGTATGTGTGTGTATCCATATCGAAAAATGAAGTAATAGGTGGTATATCTCATCGTCGTAAACACTCACTAAGAATTGTTAGGTATAACGAGTTAAAGATTAGAGTGAAATTACAGTCAACCTACAAAATCAGTGCCTATGTTAACTATTATAATATGGTTGGCACGACAATGTAGATCTTTAAAAAATATTTTTTGTACCCAAACCGTTCATTTAATGAAAATTCTATAAGAGGCCCAAAAACTTCCAAATCGTATCACCCATCAGATAAAAAATAGTTGTCATTATTCCCCGAAAGAAGAAAGTTATGAACAGATATTATCACCATACATCAATTTTGTAGGAGTTGCGGGTTTTAAAAAACACTCTGTATAACATCAAAATGTGTAGATTGAAAGCAAAAGTCCATACCCCAAATATAATCAAAATCGATTAATACGTATTCGAGTTATTTACAAAATTCAAAAAATATTCACGAACTTTGGGGTCATCTAGCAGCCAAACGAAGCGATTTCGGATATACGTGAATTAGCCTAAATCTGCCTATTTTGAGTCCACGAATTTGTGGTCCTCCATTGTACACGTTATTCTGGGACACCCTGTGTATATACAGGGTGATCCACTTTTTTTTTATCAAACTTCAAGAACCAATGCATCATAAAAAAATAATGTTAGTAAATAAACCATACCCGACAAATGTTTACTTTTTTTTTATTTTTCTGTAAGTGATGAAGTTTCACCCGTAAGATTTTTATAAATGATTTGGCACTGTATGTGTGATCTTTAGAAAATTTTTCATTTTTTTTTACTTTGCCAGTGGCGGAGAAAATAGGGGTCCCTATTGCTTTAGTAAAAAAAAATTAGTATACCATTGGCTTTAAATTTAAAAAACAATATATATTAGATTCTACGTTTAATTCGGGACAAAAAATTGTTCTTGTACGTTTTTCGTAACTATTACCATTTTCAAGTAAAATTTATTTACTTATTACTATAAAATACATGTGGACATATTACTATGTGAATTTATTACTTATTATATTATTGTTTTACTTGCCTAAACATAATTTGCCTAATTCTAATACTTGTTTTACAAGAAGAGGCACATTTAATTATCACAACAGTCGTATTTAGGCCCATGAAAATCCTCATGAAGTGAGATGGCGATCATACGAGCAAGAATTTAGTTTCAACATCTAGTTAGGTGTGATGGGTGGAAATATTTGTTAACCTTATGTATTACCTCCAAGGATAACTTCAGTATCGTTTGACAATTTTCTGGAAAATAACTTGCCTATTTCAATTAAGGGCGCCGTTTTATAGACAAGAAATCGCACTTTTGGTAAGACAGCGATAGCACCTGATATATAGTAGAAAATTCATCCAGGAAGTGGCGGTCTTGTCAACGTTATCAGTTTCCTTTACACCAACTTTGGCTCGGAATGAGTTGTCTGAGCTTTGGCTAGTGCTGTGACCTTAACATAAACGCCGATACAGTTAGAGCGGGTCGTGAGGTTCGTAGATGTTGGGGTCTATCTCATCCGAGATTGGTTCGAAGCAATGAAAGTAATGCCCGAGCAATATCAAAATTTAGAAAAATTGAGGAAAGTGGGAGATGAT
Source organism: Anoplophora glabripennis (assembly GCF_000390285.2). Lineage (NCBI taxonomy): Eukaryota > Metazoa > Arthropoda > Insecta > Coleoptera > Cerambycidae > Anoplophora > Anoplophora glabripennis. The sequence goes on along the minus strand of NW_019417312.1, from coordinate 16,328 downwards.
TCAAAAGAATTTAAATTTAAAAAAAAAAGATTTGAAAAATTTATGTCAGGCGCCAGTAAATTTTAAAGTGAATCTACAAACTTTTGTTTCCTAACCGGATTCCTCTTAAATCTAGGTCAGGTATGTATAACTGTGGATCCTTTCTGATCCTGAAGGTAAGTTGGAAAAATAAATTCGAAAAAATATTTTTCTTGAAAAATAAAAGGTTAAGTTCCCTTTTGAATTTAAAATTTTTTATAAAAAAAAATTTTCAAAAAATTATTATCAAGAAGTTTTTTGAAAAAACCTAAGTTTGACTTCAAAAAATTTTATTCAGAAATTATGTTTCTGAGGTTATCTGCGAAAAGTAAATATTGAATCAAAAAAAAATTTTATTTTGAAAAATTATCCAAAAATATTTTTTTCGAAAATTTATTTTCGACTTTTTTTAAAAAAAATTTTTTATTATTAATTTTTTATTATATCTTGTGAAGGTTTTCTTCAAAAAAACCAAGTTTAGAAAAAGGTACAAACTATATTACAATAACTGTACAATTAATATTTTTCTTGAAGAGAAAAATTGACAAAGAGATTAACAATGTTTAACAACTATTAACCTAACAACAATAAGTAAAAGTAAGTCACTGAAATAATCTCTGCAACGATTATCCAGGAACACAAATTCAAACTACCAGACCGTAGAAAAAAGAGTACTAGGTATATGAAAATGAACGTTACTAAACTTATTCAAACTAATTACAAAAAAATCGCGGAATTCTACTAACCACTTTTTATGTAATCCTCTGTATAATCCTTTCGGCTTTTCCGAAAAACTGCACTAACTTTCTATGTCGGTTTCAGTTCCGATCCAACTCTTTAATTACTGAAGGTAATTAGACAATTTAACGAGCACTTTGTATGTCGAAGACTGGTAAGACTCGGAGCAATCACACAATGTTACTTTCGTAGATTTATTTCACTATATCCCGTACTTGAGGATAAAGACTAACTTGTAACTTCTTGAAAAGAACTTAGTTGAAAACTTAGTATTGAACTTAAGGACTTCGGCGATGAACTGATTTCAAAAACGAAAATCCATTCCTTTTATTTAGACATTTTCGGTTATTAAGGGTGATTCTCCCCTAACTATTGCATATTTGCAAACATGACATCATGCTTTGCAATATTTCATCAGATTTCATCATCTTTTTAGAACTTTCTAGAAAATTTCCTCAAAAATAGCAAAAGTAAACTGAGGGTTTCGATACTCGATTCTGATTGGTCCCGGCCTTGGCGAGGAGCAGAATACTGGCATCTGATTGGCTGTAGGCTTCAGTATAAATATTAAAGTGGTATAAAACGCTAATTTCGATTTTGTTTCGTTCATTTGCATAGTAGCCTTTCGGTTTACAACAGTCTCTACTAGCGTAATGCCAAACTAGAACAACTTCGTAATACCACATAGCAATCGACGTAAAGATTTCTTTAATCGGTAACTATATATTCTCAGGACATTGGTAAGCCTATTATCGTCCAGAGCCGCATTAGGGAAAATATGTGCAATGAACAAGAATTGTCAGATAATTTTAATATTTGCACAGAAAAATAATATAATGACCTACAGTGTTTTAATAAAATATTGGATGTGGAAACAGAGGAATACTATACTTGATACTATCAAAAATTTAAACATTTATTATAGTGTTTACGAAGATAGTTGAAACCGTATAAAAACTAAAAGTCGGCATCTCTTTATTGTGCCCGGAAAGAGATGCCGACTTTTAGTTTTTATACGGTTTCAACTATCTTCGTAAACACTAGATATACCAAACAACTTTTTTGACAAAAACTTCAAATTCCCCAGATTCTTTATTACTGGGCATGTCGAATGCAAAATGATGCTCATTTTATACCCTTAATGTTCTATATATTTTAATTTCATTTAACAGACATATTTGTGAAATATTTGTGATTATTATCATTATGTTGGAAGTATGGAAACATTGTGGTAAAGACAGTTTTAATGATTTTAAATAACAATGCAACTGTATTCCAGACAATTAAAATGTACAGAAAAATTTCATTATTTTTCTTAAAAATATATAGATAAAATATGTTATGAATTATAATTAATGTAGTATTAAACACCCTGAACCTATTGAGAAACATAAAATAGGAGAAAAATAGAAATAAAAAAACAAAATAGTTTATCAGATCCTCTGGTAAATATTTTCATAATTTATTAATTGTAGTTCATTACTCATTCCATATTTATTTCAAAATTGTACCAATACAAAGAGCACGTGTTCGTGTTTACCGGCCGGCAGACCAGTTTTTTTTTGTTGCAAATTAGTCCAAGCATTCTGTCACGGATTAATGTTAAATTAGCAGAAATTATTACCTGGACAAAAAAAATATGACCGTATAGAAAATTAAATTTTAAATCGAGTTTCTTGTTCTTTAAACTCGATCCAAAATGGCGAACATGGTTAAAAAAAATCGCAAAGTTGCAAAAAACGGTTTTTCTAAAATAACTAAAAAATATAGCACCGATCGAAAAATTTTAAATGAGAAAGTTGTAGGTTTTAAACAGATCTATCGACTGATTTTGACGAATGTTGACGATTTTATTAATTTTAAGGATCAAAATATGACTGAAAAAGTTGCACTTTTTTTGGGTGTTTTTTTCAAATAACTAGGTATTTCAATTTTTATTTTATGAAAATTACTTTTAAAGAAAGAAACTGCTTACATTTTTTCACGAATTTAAAAAAAAAATGTTTTTCTACGACCTTCTGGAGCCGAGATAATTTTTTTATTTAAAAAAAAAATTGATGACGCAATTAACATTTTTTACAGCGATGCGCTTGATGGAGGTTAATATTCATTTTGAATATTTATATTTTCAAAAAAAAAAAAATAGGATATGTTTACTTGATTTTTAGTACCTATTAGTAATTAAGTAATAAAGTGAAGCGTGCAAGCGCTGAGTGCGTCAGCTGGACCGGCCGGAGAAGTAGTGGGAAGCGGCGCGCGCTCGCTCTGGAAACTGATGACGTGCAGTCTAAATGTCTCGCGCTTTCAAAATCTTTGATATCTCGGCTTCTGGACCACGTACAGAAATTCTTTTGTACTTAATCTGGGGTAGCTAAACACGAATATTATAGTCATTTTCACATTAGAAGCAAAATAGTCCCGTAAATGTTTACTTTTTATTTAACTTACATTTTTTTTACTTTTATTATACTTCTTCACGAAAATGAAGGTATTACACGAAAAATACTGTAATATTATTAATTATTAAAATGACGATATATGCAAAAAACACCCAAAAAAAGTGCAACTTTTTTAGTCATATTTTGATCCTTAAAATTAATAAAATCATTTATTAACAGCATGATAATATAACTCTACGAAGAAAATAAACCAAACATCGTCACTGTAGGGCTATCCGCTGATAAGATCTAGCCAATTTTCGAGAGCGCCTTTTTTCAAAAAATCGATATATCGAAAAATAATTAATATTATAAGATTTTTCAAAAATATACTTCTTTGGCTTGCCGCAGGCTATGCTTGCAGTAAATAGCAAGTAAGGGAACGTAAATGTAAACGAGTTATAGAAGAAGAGAAAAGAGAAGATTTTTAACGGTTTTTTCGCTATATCTCGAAAAGTAACAAAGCAATCGGTACTTACAAAAAATCAGTCGATAGATCTTTTTAAAACCTACAACTTTCTTATTTAAAATTTTTCGATCGGTGCTATATTTTTTTTAGTTATTTTAGAAAAACCATTTTTTGCAACTTTTCGATTTTTTGCGAAATTTGTCTTGAATGGCTAAAATGGGCACATGTACCATTATGAATTTTCATATGTCATCATATCAATATACATTGTAATAAACTAATAAACAACGTGAAAAGTGTTTAGAAAAGTTTGTTATGGGCCGTCCCGTGCAAGGGGAGGGGGAGAATCGGTTCAAATTTTTGCATGCATTTGTTGCTATAAAATTTGAATGATCTGAGTTTTCTATGAAAAAATGGTGATGGTGTTTTGATCTGAATTTAAAAATTTCAGCAAACAAAAGAATAGTGGCAAATTTTAGCCGACGCCCCCCCCCCCAATTGAGATGATTAAAATTTTTGAAAAATTTTATGATAATCTATTTCGACTATTAAGAGCGTTCATGGTATCAACATTCATAACTTTCCTTCAACCCATTTCGAAAATATTAAAAAAAAATTTTTTTTTGAGGCCCTATTTAGGGGGTGTAGCTCCCTTAGGAAACATCTCACTACCCATGTTTATTTGAAAAAATATTCTTATTTTTCGCAATATAATCAAGTGGTAAATTATTGGACACTAATTTTGAGACACCCTGTATATAAGAAAACTACATTTGATTTAATATTTTATCAAAAATGTTAATTATAATGTTAAGCAAATTAGTATACAACGCACGCTTGTTAATCTGCCGCCGAAAAAGTACGAAATACTGATGCTATACAATCGTTATTAATTAGGCATATAATTAAGCAGTTATAGTAAAACCAAAAATAACTGTAAAAAAAATCTAACTGGTATAATCAAATAAGATATTTACAAAATATGTTTAATTAGTAAGTCATCATTTCATTTGTTCACAGCGTATGTGCCTCCAGTTCCTCCTTGACCTATATTAATAATAAGTAGGTTTCTGTCATAAAAACATGCCATTTGTTTAAACACATCTAAAAACACTTTATCAGAGTTATGCCGGCGAGTTGTACTGTACACATGCACTTTCCGTATTCCACCGTACCTCGTGACGATGCGAGATCGAATCATTTGCTTTAAAATGTGTTGTAAATTGTAAAGTATCTACATAAATCAATCACTTTTTAAACAGAGGTTAATTATAAACATTTCATATAAATACTAATAAAACACGATCAGAAAAATTAAATTGTAAAAAATATTTTTAGGGGAACTCATTTGGCTTGCTTCTCAAGAAAAATGTAATAATAACTTGAAGTCACTCTTCAACAAGCAACAGTAATTATTACATACAAGATTCTGTATTCAGAATTATGGTTTATAAAATTATATTGGATCTAATAACTAGTAAAACATACAAAAATCAATTTGTGAAAAATATCTTTAAAAAATCTTAGGGAGACACTGACTCCCCCGCTTCTAAAAAGTGTAGGAAATTTTAATTATCTTATCACGCTCCATTTTAGTTTAGACAGTCTGACTGATACCGAATGGCATTTGCCTAATTCTTTCTTCTCTAGTAATTATATTATCGATTATATTATCTGGACTATTATCAAAATATGTGTATTAAGTACTATAATTTATTTGTGTTTATAGCTCTTTTACTATTAGACTAATTATTAATTGTCAGAATTAAAATTTTTTAACTTACTAGTATTTAACAGTATTCGTAAGAACTCGGAATAACAGTTTTATTATTATGATTATTTTACATGCAAAGCTTAATATTCCCATTTAAACAAGCACTGCCATCACATTCTTTTATATTATCTAAAATCAGCGCAAATACAACTCAAACATATTGAAGTTAGTCCGGCTCTGGTTCGGCAAAAATACCTTAGAACGACAACTGTGACTATCGCCCTCTTTTCGATAGTTTCCAAACTATAGAAATGTTGAAATACGAAGGATTTCTTCAATTGCTCGGCATGAAAAGATGACGGATAATATAAAATATCAGAACATGTACCTTTCCTGTTTTGTCCAATTGATTTATAAAACTACTCAATAATTCTTATTAATTCATGCATAAATAGTATTCTAAAAGCATTCTGCTGGGTGTAGGTATGTTTATAATACCGTACGCTTTTATCTCTTATCTTATTCAACAGTCGTGTAAAGTTCAGGAAACGTAAGATAACAAAATATGTTTTTTTTCTTACTTAAAATGTGTTGTCAGTTATCTCACACCCTGAAGAACATTTGTATGAGTAGTACAGTGAAGAGATATCGCTTCTAACTTGCTTAGATTTTTTAAACAATTAGACAAAAAATTCATTGAAAATTGTGCATAAAAACGCCCCCCTTAATATTGGTTACAAATGGTTGGAGCTCCAGCTCACTCAGGCCAAATAGTTCGTAACTGGATGAATGCAAATCGTCAGAACCGCTGGATAGGACGTTTGTCATATGAACCGTTATTTTATGTGGAGGGGAGGGGTCGGTACCTCAGCCTCTTAGATCATCAGATCTTAACCCCCTTGACTACTATGTACCAATTGAAGACAGAAATCTTTTGCAGAGAAGAATAATAGACGCCTGTGACAATCTCAAGCAGAGGTCACATGAAATCATCGCGGGAATAAATTCTTTAATACGAAGATGTGAAATATATATTAATGCAACAGGCGGGCTTTTTGTGTTGATGTTATGTAGCTGCAATTATTTTCAATAGTTTTATTAAATATTAATTAATGAAGTAATAAAATTATTTTATTGTCGTGAATTCAACTGTAATTTGTAGGTCTATTGTAATAGAAATAATAATAAATAATTAAATAAATTTAACTTGAAAATGGTAATAGTTACGAAAAACTTATAAGAACAAAATTTTGTCCCAAATTAAACGGAGAATCTAAAATATATTTTTTTTAAATTTAAAGCCAGTGGCATACTAATATTTTTTTACTAAAGAAATAGGGACCTCTATTATCTCCGCCACTGGCAAAGTAAAAAATATGAAAAATTCTCCAAAAATCACACGTACAGTGCCAAATCATTTATAAAAATCTTACGGGAGAAACTTCACCACAATTTTTTTTTTCGGGAAACTTCAACATGCTGTATCTCAAAAAGTAAACATTTGTCGGGTATGGTTTATTTAGCGAACTAACATTATTTTCTGATGATGTATTGGTCTTTAAATACTGCGGGAATAGATTAGTTGCCAAAAAATAAGTAGATTTTGCTCTATAAACTTTTTTACGGGCGTTATTCGAGATACAGTGTGTTCAAGTTTTCAAAAAAATATATATTTTCGGTCATTACTTCATATTACGTTGAACGATTTGAATGAAATTTATTACAGCGTATTCACGTTTGTTGAATGTAATATTAACCTCGTGGCATTAACCAGTGGCGTGCTATTGAAGATGCCGCTCCATTTTCACAAGAAAAAAATACGCCACTGACAGTTTTTTGTTGAAATTATGTGAATTCAGGTAAATGAATGAAAAGTGATTCTTGGTATTTTTTAATAGTAGCAGCCGTTTTGGAGATAATTTACTTATTTGGTGACCATAATGTGCAAATTTAGTCCATCTACTCATATTTGTTTAAAATCCATCAGCAAAAATTGAATCTTTTTTTCTGCGTTATCAATTAGTAAGCTTTACGATGATTACATTTTAGTACTAACTATAACTAGCTTTATTTATTTATTTCTGAAGCTGCAGATCTTGTTGGGTTTATGCTCATGAACACGAGGCGAATTGTGACAAAGAATAGTGAAAAATTGTAATCTCCTCAGGGAAAATCATGTCATGATATGTGCCTCTATAAATAGATAGATAGAAGATGTTAAAAGTGTGTCGATGCAGAAGAACTTCGTTTTGGACAATTGTTGTAGGGCTCGTTACTTAATTACTTACTCGACCTATTTGCTAATGTTACCGTCATCTGGGGTGAAGACACGATTTTCCGGGTTTTTTACTGATATATGCTTTTTGTACAAAAAAAATAATATAGATAACCCCATGTCTCTTGAATATGATGCAATAAATAAAATATGCAAAAAACTTGTCCGCTTTCGCCCCTATGTATGGGGCAAACATGGATACCCATTTATTTTGATTGAAAACTCTTTTTTTTTGCACAGAAAGAGGCGAAGGCGGACAAAAATTGTGTAAAAAAATGTTTTATTAAAGGGAAGTGGCATTAAATGCAAAAAAACAATATTCAACAAAAACGCTTTATGTTATTATTTAGTTTTGATATTTTTTCTAGAAGTAAAATTATTTCTACAAAAAACCGCCAGTGGCGTATTCTTTTCTTGTGAAAAGTTGGCGGACGCTTTAGTAGCACTTCACTGTTAAAAAAAACAGGAGATTTTCATCAAATAAACGGATTAATTTATAAGGAAAATTCAATGAAACGTAAAAACAAGCCCAAATATCTCCTAAACTGCTGCTACTAAAAAACACCAAAAAACATTTTTCATTCATTTAACAAACGTAACAGTACCTGAATGTAACATTAACTACTTTCTTTCGGGTGCCATTTTCGGATCTAAACGCGTATGATCCTAAAATCATTTTCGTAATTATTTTCTTGTTTACGGATCATGTCAGATCAGGTTCGGGAATTCCCTTTCCTTTATGATTCAAACTTTTTCTGTGATTCGAACTTTTGATCACGATATAACCTTAAAATTATGTTTTTTTTTTCTCTAAGAAAGCAGTTACTATTTTTATTTTAATTGTGCACAGAATAATTAATAGGTATACCTAAATGATATTTAATATAACCTTAAAATTATGGTGTGTTTTTTTCTCTAAGAAAGCAGTTACTATTTTTATTTTATTTGTGCACAGCAGGGATGGGCGTTTACGCGTCGACTTTAATTGTCGACGTCTACGTGTAGACTTCGCGTAGACTATGTAAACAACGTAGACTATGTAGACAATGTAGACAAAGCGGAGTTTGCGCTTTAATTTCAGTTTAATCTAACCTATATTATATTTGCGTTACATTTACGTATGATCTATTTTGTGCTGTACTCAATTCATCACTCAACTTTTTCTGTTTGGCTGTTTTTACATAAACATAAAATGAGTGGACGTAAAGCAAATTTAACAGAAATGTTAAATTTTTGTGAAACACTGCCGATTATTTTAAATGGAACAACAGTATATTATGCAAAATGTAAAAGGCACTTTTCGGATTTAAAAAAATACACACTTTGTATATAGTTACTTTCAACATTTCACGATTTAATACAATAGGTACGTTTAGGTAATTCTAAGTAACTGTCGATCAATACAACATTGGTCTAATTCTTTAGGTATTTTACGTTTCAAATAGTGAAATTTTTATTAAAACAGTTATCAACAATATTATGCTTTATATCTTGCTTTAGTACTTGATCCAGCGTTATTATTAATATAATATTCCTAACCTAATACAGATGCAGTATTTCACATTTATTTTCAGTGCGTGTACCCCATATACTTACTACAAGTGTACCCTCATTTTTACCAATAATTAAAACAATTTAAATATCGACAGCAACTGTCTTTAATACTAGATGTCATTAGTGTCTAAAATTTGAAATAACTTAGACAAATGTTACATTCATTTGACAGCTGCCTACTTAGAATTGTTTAAATGAGAAAAGGGTTCTCTTTTCAAAATTTGAATAATATACAGGGTGTTTAAAATAGTCGACATCACATATCTAAGAAAATTACATTTCCATTTATTTATTTTTTCTGACAGCAGATTATTTTTCAAAATTTAAATAATATACA